>NC_060119.1:667306308-667606517 GCF_021461395.2 Schistocerca americana | reverse complement strand
TAGCAACTCACTGTAAAGATGATTGCTGAGCCGCAGGCAGGCACTCTCTCATAAGTAAAATTTCAGCCATAGCATTTGTCAGGAAACGAGACCACACACACACACATTCACACAATCACTCGGACGCAAGTCATGTACACTTGACCACCATCTCCAGCCACTGAGTCTACAGTCTATGAGAATCAGATCCAAACAAACCATCTCCCTACCTCTCGTGGGCAGCTGCTAGGCTAGCGGCAAGAATGGTGGCAGCACTGACTGTAAGTTGAGGGGAGTGGTGGGAAGGGGAGAAGCAGTAGGGATGAGGGGGTAGGGAAGTTGTACCCAGCCAGTGACGATGCATGACACCTCAGTAAATAAACCATTTCATCTATTCAGACAAAAACGAGAATTTTCCAGTGTTTTTCTCATATTTCCCTGATTTTCCTGACGTGTTCGAAAATCCCTGATATTCCCTGATTTCCAGAACCTGTGGCAACCCTGTACAGATGACAAATACTGTCTTGGGATAAGTTATCCCATGCGTTCTCGACCTGCTCACGTAGTTCTGCAACAGTTGTTGGTTGACGATGCGCACGAGTCAGTTTTCCCGTCATATCCCAGACGTGCTGCATTAGAGACAAGTTCGGAGATCGCACTGGCCAGGGAAGCTGCTGCACATCTTGCAGATCACGTTGAGTTTCACGGGCATGTGTGGCCGAACATTATCCTGTTTGAACAGAATATCGCCTTCCTGCTGCATGAACGCCAAAAGAACGGGTCTAATAACATTCCATACGTACCTAGCGCGGGATAGCGTCCCATCGAGAAACGCCAAAGGTGAGCAACAGTTGTAGCTCGTGGCCAAGTGGAGCCACTGTGTGTTGAAGGAATGCACTCTGCGAGACAGCGATGTCTACTTCGTACTCGCAGACGAACATTACTTTCGTGCAGTGATAATTTGCATTCACAGCTGAAGACCAGAGTACGCTGTTCCAAGTGATCCTCTGACGGCATCAGTCAAGCTGTGCATGTCGATGTTATGGCGTGAGTGGAAGAATGGCTAGAGGTGTGTTTGTCCGCAGTCGAACTGCACATATCCCATTCGCAGCAGTTCGTCTTGATATGTCTGGGCCCAAAAGCCTTCTTACCTAAGCTTTGGTGGCTGTGCGATCTGCCACTGCTGCCCTTAAAATACGATGAACCTGTCGTGCCTCTGTACGGTGTGGACGCCCAGAACCCCGTCTATTCGTGTGAGAATTTTCACGTGACCACCAACACCAGCATCATTGCGCAACTGACACAGCATGTCCAGCTTGTGTGGAAATTCTGCGAAAGGATCATTCTGCCACTCGGAAGGACCCTTGCAAACTCGCTCAGTTGGCTGTTGGAAACACAACTTCGTTTGTGTGCCATGGTTGCCTGTTTGCCACACGCTTACACCACATAGAGCCTTCTGGCTCTGAGCATTCCCTATTAGATGGCAGACACAGATTGCTCTCTAGTAGTTATGCCAGTGAGCTATCTGTTGATTGACGGCGTTGAAGCTATTATCAGTACATGTACTATCCACCAGGCGGCATATTCCGTCATCGGATCAAAATCGACGTCGTCTTTCCAGGTGCACTATTTTTCCGGCAGTGCATTTGTAAACAACATACTGCTTTCTCCAGCGTCAACAATATTTGAATGTCTTTCAGCAGCACCCTGATTCTCAAACCGTGCCCTCGCTGTATCGACTTCAGCTAACAATCCGAAGCAACGAGGGGCAAAGAGGATACGAGCTACTTCTCACGTATTCATAATGGCTGAACATTTAAGTGTTAATCGTAGCTGTCTGGTTTACGCCATACATTGTACTCTGTGAAATGCTAGTCTTTAACATACAATATAGAAATATTAATTTACTTTACAAACATTGTCTTATGCTTTTGGTTACAATTTATACAATAATTGCACTTTGGATAATACAATTAAATAAACGTACACATTATTATGAAGAATATTATAACGCTAGTGTACTCCTTTTCGCCGTAAATTCATCTAATGTACTTAAATAACGATGAAGTTGCTCTTACCTTGTGAGCTATAGAAGTACTGTGTTAATACACCCAATTTTTTCTGTTTTCAAATTGCATGAACCATGCTGTTGTCTATAATGATTTTGGAAAACGTTTATCCATGGACCATAAACCAATTGTTTAAGTCCAACAACACAAGAAAAGATTCTAGACTGTCGCAGCGACAACAAAAAATGTTCAAATGTGTGTGAATTCTGAAGTGACCAAACTGCTTAGGTCATAGGTCCCCAGACTTACACACGCTTAAATTAACTTAAACTAACTTATGCTAAGAACAACACACACACCTATGCCTTAGGGGGGACTCGAACCTCCGGCGGGAGAAGCCCGCAGTCCGTGACATGACGCCTCAAACCGCGCTGCCACTGCGCTCGGCACATCATCCCCCCCCCCCCCCCCACCACCATCTTGCCACCACCGAATATGAGTGACACCACAGATGCAAATACCAGCTCCATTTCATTTATCCCCCCGGAATATCACGTAGTATGACGTTAGTTTTTGCTGTGGTCTTCAATCCAAAGACTAGTTTGATATAACATCCCCACTTATTCGGCGCAACTCGTTTTATCTCTGCATAACTATTGCAACGTTTATCCATTTGAACCTGCTTGCTGTAGTCAATCCTTGGGCTCCCTCTACAAGTTTTACCCCCAACACACCTCTCCATTACCAAACAAACAATTCCGTGATGCCTCAGAATGTGTCCTACAAACCTATCCCTTCTGTTAGTCTTGTTATCCCATATATTTGTTCTCTGCTCGCTTAGATTCAGCACAACTTCGTTAGTTACATCATATGCCTTTTAAATCTTCAGTACCCTAAGTAGCATAATTTTTAGATCTGTCCCTGGCCTCTAAACAATGTCGTCGGTCAACATTCCCGTCGGTCTGATGGGAATCTGATGCTGGATGTCGGAATGAAATTTCATTGCTAACAAGAAAACAATTTCTGTGCACCGTTCTACCATTCCAGGAGCTTTGCCACCACCAGAACTGATTAAGAAGTTTCATAATACCACTGTGTTTTTTTAAATATCAGTGATATTATAGGTCGACGCATGAGCAGGACTAAACAATAGTGCGTTCACTAGTGTTAACAGTAAAAAGTATACATATCCTATAAACTGACCGTCTCACATCAATTCGATAAAAGAATCTTTCAAATGCTCTGTGCAACATGGAGCCAACTAACTACACGACTGGCACGGAATTTGAACAAACGTCATATTTCAGATGAAGGAATACGCCCACCTACTTTCGTTTATTTCGCACAATTCCTTCTTGGTGCTGGAACCTTTTTCCGTCAATGTATGTACTTTCCACGCAAAACTACACTCCAAACAAATACGTCTAGAGTAATTCCTAAGATTTAAAGTTGCATATTTCCTTTTGAGAAAAGACTCTCATGCTCCTCTCAGTCTGTATTATATTTCCTCCTTACTTCCATCATCGACAGTTGTTTTGAAAAGTGTCGAAGCAATAGTCCTCGTCAGTCCTAACACCACAGTACGTCATTATGCAAACCATTCACATTTTTCATGCAAATGAGTCAGCCTGACCTGCAGTTCAATTACGTTCCAAAATACACTACTGGCCATTAAAATTGCTACACCAAGAAGAAATGCAGATGATAAGCGGGTATTCATTGGACAAATATATTATACTAGAACTGACATGTGATTACAATTTAACTGACATGTGATTACAATTTCACGCAGTTTGGGTGCATAGATCCTGAGAAATCAGTACCCAGAACAACCACCTCAGGCCTTAATAACGGCCTTTATACGCCTGGGCATTGAGCCAAACAGAGCTTGGATGGCGTGTACAGGTACAGCTGCCTATGCAGCTTCAACACGATACCACAGTTCATCAAGAGTAGTGACTGGCGTATTGTGACGAGCCAGTTGCTCGGTCACCATTTACCAGACGTTTTCAATTGGTGAGAGATCTGGAGAATGTGCTGGCCAGGGCAGCAGTCGAACATTTTCTGTATCCAGAAAGGCCCGTACAGGACCTGCAACATGCGGTCGTGCATTATCCTGCTGAAATGTAGGGTTCCGCAGGGATCGAATGAAGGGTGGAGTCACGGGTCGTAACATATCTGAAATGTAACGTCCACTGTTCAAAGTGCCGTCAATGCGAACAAGACGTGACCGAGACGTGTAACCAATGGCACACCATACCATCATAACGGGTGATACGCCAGTATGGCGATGACGAATAAACGCTTTCAATGTGCTTTCACCGCGATGTCGCCAAACACGGATGCGAACATCATGATGCTGCAAACAGAACATGGATTCAGCAGAAAAATGACGTTTTGCCATTCATCCACCCAGGTTCGTCGTTGAGTACACCATCGCAGGCGCTCCTATCTGTGATACAGCGTCAAGGGTAACCACAAGCCATGGTCTCCGAGCTGATAGTCCATGCTGCTGCAAACGTCGTCGAACTGTTCCGGCAGATGGATGTTGTCTTGCAAACGTCCCCATCTGTTGACTCAGGGATCGAGACGTGGCTGCACGATCCGTTACAGCCATGCGGATAAGATGCCTGTCATGTCGACTGCTAGTGATACGAGGCCGTTGGTATCCAGCACGGTGTTCCGTATTACTCTCCTGAACCCACCAATTCCATATTCTGCTAACAGTCATTGGATCTCGACCAGCGCGAGTAGCAATGTCGCGATACGATAAACCGTAATCGCGATAGGCTACATTACGAATTTCATGAAAGTCAGAAACGTGATGGTACGCATTTCTCATCCTTACACGAGCCATCACAACAACGTTTCACCAGGCAACGCCGGTCAACTGCTGTTTGTGTATGAGAAATCGGTTGGAAACTTTCCTCATGTCAGCACGTTGTAGGTGTCGCCACCGGCGCCAACCTTGTGTGAATGGTTTGAAAAGCTAATCATTTGCATATCACAGCATCTTTTTCCTGTTGGTTAAATTTCGCGTCTGTAGCACGTCATATTCGTGGTGTAGCAATTTTAATGGACAGTAGTGTAATTCCAGTCGAAATCGTGGAGGCAGTGGAAATGCATGTTTATTTTCAATTGCAATGTAATAACATTGATTTTCTCGCATCCACATACTTGTAGATGTTGCGTTGCATGTCCTGAGTACGGGCTAAGACGATCTCTGCGTTGTGTGCCATCCGCAGAGGAACAAGGGCAGTTCAACAGAAGAACCGTTCCAAGCCCCATTGGTTCAACAGGCAGGGAATGCGTTGGCCTCTGGTGGCTAAAGTACGGGGAGGACTGATGGCGGAGATAGTTGTTCATTGGGCCCTATCTGCTCCCTGAAGAGACTTTGCCAGCCAGCTGCACTCTGTAACCCTTACTGCTAATGACGATCTGCAAAACTTTTTCTGGTGGAAAGAGGATTCGATAAATAACACGGCCAGTTTTTGGTCCGTTCTTACGAGGAAACTTTCTAGGGAAGATACTGATCTCAAAAGCTTTCTGAAAGACACAGGAAATCCCTGGGAACGACAACAAGCACATCGACCGTCTGTTCAGCATTTATCCCAATATTTTTTCCCTTTTATTCCTCTCTCTCTATATGTACCCACGCTAGAAAACAGCGCGCAAAAGGCGCCAAATATAAGACTTCTGGATTGGTTGGAGTATCGTTACGTAAAATTTAGCCGCAAGTAGGGTTATCAGTACTCCTGAATGGAAGTGCTACGGTTTTGCTACAGTGGTGGGAGTAGAGCGGCGTCTGCTTAATTTTTCGTAGGCGGAACAGAAATGTAACTTTCTGATTGACAACTGCTGCGCGAGACACTGGAAACGTCCACAGAACTGACACGTTCTTTGTTTTTAACTTCACTTCTGGTTCTGCTCTCAGTAAAGTGACTTCAGGCTCTGCTTGCATAGAGGACACGTCAGCCTCTGTTTGCAGCAGAGTCGCTTCGCGTGTTCACCCTCAGCAGCAGACCTCGCCAGAGGACGATGCAGTGGTGGCGTGCGCAGAGGCACCAGCCACAGGCAGCGCATTCATCCTCCAACGGAAGGCGATTTTTTCGGGCCTCATCGGTGGTATAGGTCACGATGAATTTAATAACCGTCAACAATTTCTGTATTAGGTTCTACCTGGCCACTGGGGCTGGCACACTTGCAGAACGACTACACTTGTATTTCAAGCATGCATGCATGTTACCGAGTCGTAGATTTGAGCCAGTTAAAAATATAATATATTTGAGAGCTGAACGCACCACCAATAGGTACTCTACCTTAACTTTGGCAACCGTAAATCATTTCAGTTTTATCTTGCTGTGTGTCTGTGTTATTATTTTCGCCGCATCTGGAGTAACTTTCACTGAAACGCTTGACAATGTTTTTTTAAAAAAATCAACTTGTGCTAATAACTCAGAAATTCATCATAACTTAGAATTTCATTTCATAGCTAGTCGACTCCGTGCATAAGTAATAAATGTGATACCCCCTCCCACTGATCCATTTCTGGATCGAAAATGAGCGTTTATTAATTGCGTTGCACTCAGTTTATTTAGCGTTGTTCATAGGGGGAGAGAACTAGATAGATAACCAACTAGCGTCATTTCTGCGGGAGGGGGTGGGGGGTTCGCAGTTTTCCTACAAAAATATCGCAATTCGGCTACTATTTTTGATGGTTCATTTCCAAATGTAGTTCCCTCAGCATCGGCAGATTTAATTCGACTCGACTCAATCATTCATTTGTATCTTATACTTTTCATGTCAAAACGTGATAGAAGCTGATTTCAAGACAATGTACATTCTATTTATTGTTCTTCCAAGTTCTTTACCTTTTCTGAGTGAAATACAAAGTCATCGACAAACCTTCTCCCTCCTGATTCTTAGTCTTGATCACCTCAATTGTGTGCAGGCTCAGACGTGGTCGAGGCCAGAATAAAAAGGATGTGGGCATATGAGGGGAGTTCTTTCACTGAAAGAATCACTTAAAAGTTAACTCATAGTATTCAATAGGCGAAGCAAAACCAGGTATGCGCGTCAAAGCGGATAACTCAAGTACTCATAGAAAAGTGCTGCCATCTGATAAATGATGCGCTCAACTCACTTCCAGAGAGCATTCAGTTAATGTGTGATAGTGAGCAGTAGATATTGCATTACCGTATCTCTGTTGCACTTCGTTAAAAGATTTTGCGAACCGTTTTGCTGTTTTTCGTGAAATTGCAGATTACGTGAGCACCAGGTTCGGTGATTTAAATTTTTGGTAACCAAATCTATTTATTCTGTAGCTTATCTAGAACTATTTTCCACCAACACAAGATCTTTACGTCCACCTGTTGATGAACGGCAGGCATTTGTATACGAAAATCGCTGTTGGGGTAGGTAATGTCAGGTACAAAGGAGTTGGACAAAATTGGGCACTGCCAAAGTTGCGTCTCACATTATGTTAGCGCCAAGAAATTACTGCTTTCTTTATTACAGTTACACCACTTCTTTCGGTTAGGTAGCTTTATTCAGCCAGTCAACGAAGACCAAGGAAGGTCTCATAGCGGAAAAATTCTAGTCGCAAATTTTTGTACAGTAGTAGGAGAGAGGGCCATGATATAACATGCTAAAAATCCAGAACGTTTGGATCAGAGTGATCGCGTGAGTGGGGGACGTTTAAAGGTAACCTTTTTCACGTTTTTCTTGAAAACCTCGAAAACCGCTGCTTCTTGCGAAAATGTCTCCCAGGACAAAGTTAAACTATATTAAATTTACTACAAGAAAGGTCTTGTTCATTTTTCCTCTAGGACTGATAGATCAAGTTGCAAGGGATGGAAAGTAGCAAATTATTAAGAACGCTGTTTTAATGGTATGATAGTAATGTTTAATTTTAAATGAAGTCGATGAAGAACAAATATAAAATGTATGCATCACATCTAAGTACAGAAGAACCGTATTAAGGCATAAATTGTGCTATGGCAGTGTAAGAACATAGTGAGGGGGAGGGGATGGAGGTTAGTCACGTGAGGGAAGACAGATCATCGGATTGTAGTCATGCGCCTCCCTCCCACGTAGGTATGAAAACTGAAGAGAGGGTAGACGAATCCCCAGACGCTTTACCCAACTACGTCACTAGAAGCAACTTCAGGGTTTTTCACAAACTTATATCGACTCTTTCGCTTCTCGCTTTGTGAATAGTTGGCGATGCAGTGCACAGACATGCCCAGCTCGTTCATTTTGCACAAAATGTGTTAACGGCAATATAGGTCTGAGTTACTAACAATACTAACGCATATGGACAGATTCTGCGTAAATCTCTGCACACAGTTCTACATTACTTGACGGGAAATTAATTCTTAGTCATCCTGTATGGCGGATGTAGCGTATACCTGGCGAAAGCACTGATTCGTAACGTGTGCTGCAGAAGGGTCGATATAACAAAGCGAAACACCCCGTAGTTGCTACTTGTGACGTTGTTGGGCAGAGGAAATTGGGAAGCGCCTGCTCGCTCTTCAGTTTGCTGACCTACGAAGCAGGGAAATACATGACCACAATCCAGAGACCAGCCTTCCCTCACGCGACCGTCCTCTACCCCCCCCCCCCCTCCTCCTCATCCTTTTACATCCACAAAACGCAATTCATACCTTAACACCGCTGTGCTGCATTTAGGCGTGGTAAATACATTTAACCTATGCTTTTTAACCAAATTAATTTAAAATTAAACATTAATTTTATACCACTAAAACGCTATTTTTAATAACCTGTAATTTTCCCATCTCCTGCAACGTGAAACTATTACTCACAGAGAAAAAATGAACAGTACCTTTTTTTGTAGTAGATGTGATGTAGTCTAATTTTGTACTAAGAGATATTTTCGCCAGAAACCGCGGATTTCGAGTTATTAAAGAAAATTCTAAAAATTTGCCTTAAAACGCGGCCCCGCTTCCTCCTACCCCGATGATCACGCCCCACCAGTCAGAATTATTAGTATGTTGTTCTCAGCCCTCTCTCCTGCTCTTGTACAAAAATTAGTGCTGCACAATTTCTATTTTTTTTTTTTTCCTCAAACGTTTCCTTTTTGACCGGGCTAATTTCTCCCTTTTATAAGTCCATGGTTACTCGAAGTAAATAGAAAAGGAGACTATATTTTCAGTTTCATTCATTTGGAAATGAGTCATCACTGTATTCATTTTCTCTATTTGGTTCGCAACATATAGCTTTCACACGTGGAGTCAAATTATTCTTGTAAAAAAAGTCTACCAGCCGTGAATTCGCCCGACAGGTTCCAAAGGCCCTTGTGCTTTTTCGTCTGTACTATACCGTACTATTGACTAAAGACTGTACTGCTAAATATTTACTAAATAATTTGGAAAGAATCTCTTAAGAGCATCTACCTAATTAGCCCAGTGTGTTATTTAAAATACAAATATCTCTGCCGGCAGAAGTGGCCGTGCGGTTCTAGGCGCTGCAGTCTGGAACCGCGAGACCGCTACGGTCGCGGGTTCGAATCTGTCAAAACTACACGCCTCACCCGTCAGCAGCGGCAAGGCGAGGAAACGTACACTACCGTTACATACACTAACCCCCATGGCAGGTAACTGGTGCATTAGCGACCAGGAAGCAGGAAAAATACCGTTGGTTGTACTTAACAAATAGTAACAAACTGAACGCAATTAACAGTAATTAGAAGTCCAGAAAAGCTAATCAGATCCGCCTTCCCCAAGCACTCCACTCGCTGCTCTTTGCCTCGGTAACACTACGAGCAGCAACACGAACCCAAGTCACTGGAGAATCGCAAGATCTCGCAATGGTGGAGGTTTCTCTACTTGAATCCAAATGCACTCAACTTAAAGCTTGCAGGATCCGGTTTACGACGAGGTCGTGCACCCTTGTGACCATAAGCCTTCCATCCGGCAGTCCATGCGCGCCGCCAGTGGTTCCGGCGTCTTATCGCACTGCGCGGACCTGGCTCCTCCTGAGTCCCCAACCGAACTGCACACTGACTCGACCCGGAAGAACCACGTCGCCCCAGAGATAGGGCCACAGTTACTATATATCGATAACCGCCACTGCTGACACTAGCGGACAGACAACGCTTGCGAAAACAAGTGGCGCCAGTAAACACGATAAGAAGACAAACAACCACAACCATGTCACCTAAACAATACGGTCTGGCCTCCGACAGAGGACGGAAACCTACAAACAGCACTAACGCAAGCTGCACCACGGCTCACAGGCATTAACTCAGAGGCTTTCAGGGGCACTCTTATCTGTACTAAACAAATTGTGTTACTAGATTCAGTTATAAGATCAGTAAACTAACTTTGCTTTAGTGCAGAGTCTGGTTACATTATTTCACAGTGACTAGATACTATCTACGTTGTTGTCAGTTAGCTACAGCTGTTATGAATGCTAGGGAAAAACTAAGCACAGTCTACAATGCAATGTGTAACGATGCGAATGTGAACAAATTTAAGGCTGTATAGATGCTGACATTGACTTTATGAAATTCTGACACTGAATATTAAGCTGACAGAAATGTATATTCCGTAATGTTCTGAACAGTTTGCGGCTTGTTACTTGCGTTCTGAATTAAATCCGTGTAATGCAAACCTTAATCAAGTAGGATAATTATTCATTTGTTATGACAGCTATTTTCAAATATAATGTAGTTTTCGTATGCCAAATTTAGAAATTGCTGCTTGCCTGTCATTCACCAGTAACAGTCAACTACGAGTTCGGAAATTAATTTAGTTTTATTCAAGAAATGTCTCTAAAGAATCTGTACAGTTAACAGTACATTTTTATCAATTGATCCACTCTAATCAACACAGCTGGCTCTTTCTCCTTTATCGAAAGTGCAGGTTTCATTGCTCAAATGCCGCAGGAGACAATTACGTTATGTGACAAAAATAAAACATCTACAGCCGTCCTTATGATTTTATTTTTAAATAAATAAATAAATAAAATCATAAGGACGGCTGTAAGTGTTTTATTTTGTCACAAAAGTAAACGGCCATCGTCCCAGGGACCTCTTGCCAAAAGGATGGACATGCAAAACTATTAGGTTAGTTTTGCCAAGAAACCTTTCCACACATAACAGTGATTCTAATTAAGATGGCTACTAAATAATAAGAGATGTAAGCTTTTACTCTGCATTTTCCAAAAACAATTATTATCCATGTAAAATCCACCTTTACAAATAAATAAAACTTAAAGTTGTTACTTTAGTTGCTGACGTGGAGTTTGAATATAATTTTTAGCTGTGCTCACCTAACTATGAAGATTAAAATTTGGGACGCTGGACGTGAAAGCTACAAATGTTTTGCTCGTATTCTTCTTGAAGCGTCAGCTTCACCATTTACAATTCCTTTGACATGTTCTTATACAAATTTCTGTTTTCAGGTGGTAATTATTATTTACAGAGCAATAATACTTCCACTATTCCCTTACCCTCTCGTTGTGTAGTCTTCTGTGGATAGAAAACCACGCTATTGCATAGTTACTCTTAAACAACTTGAAGCACTTAATTTCACTTACAGTCACAGCAACTACTTTCATCTCTGTTCAGATCGATACTGGATCTTACCGTGCAGTGTATTGATAATTTCCACTTATGGACCGTCTGACAGCAACTGAATAAAACACAATTTTAGTGCCATACGCGTTTCGCCTTTATTTTCTGCAAGGTATCATCAGTGGCCTGGAATATGTACATATGTTAGCTATTTTATTTACATTTTTGTCACTGTGCCTATAGGTTATAAACAGTTCTGGTGGTTATGATGTCCATCGAGTCCAGAGCCCGTCCATCACATATCAGTTCTTACCGTGCAGCTTTTAGCACTTTCAGACTGTTCTTGCACCACAGTGTTGTTTCATTTACAGACGCACAGTGAAATGATGTTAACAGATACCCGGCATAGGAGCAACTATTCGCCTTCCTCTCTCCTACAGTAGTGCTCGTATCTCTGTTCTGGCGAGCTCCACGTCAGTAGTCGAACAGAGTAAATTCTACCCAACTCTCCATTGTAGTTAACTTTATTCAAGATGACCGTTGATACATGGCGGCGATAGATATGGCATCGTCGCAATGACGTCATTGTGGGGAGTTCAAATTTTGGTGGGAAGATAGGTCAATTGGGCTACCTCCACTAACCTAACCGCTCCTGTCCACTTCCCCTCCCCTCCCCCAGAAAATGACAGAAAACAACGAAAACTAATGCAATGCACAGCACTCAGTGCACATAAAAAACACTTTCGAACTATTGCCGACAGCGAACTGTTCCAATGCGTGCATGCATTGATGCCACAAAGAGCCATTACTCGCGCGCCGCTGTAGATGCCAGATGAAAGTCGCATTTAAAGTTAGAGTTCTTTGAATGTTACACTGATGACACATTACGTAAATAACAGCCAAGCCCCCCTTTGGACGTGCTATAGAAATCTTCTGCAATGCTTTCAGAAGCGGTTAACGAAAATAGTCGAGAATAACACCAATGCATTCTTCCTGATGCTCCTAACGGCAGAGCCCGTCCATCACATATCAGCCCCTCACGGAAATCGTAAAGTGTCCAAGAAATATTTAACAGTCGCTTTTGTAGGAGTTTTCGTGATGTCTCAGCTTATCTGCATGGAAATTCTTGCCATGACACGAGCTCTTTACGAAAACAGCCCAGAACACACCTCAGTGTTCTGCGTGGGTTTTAAGCAGTGTCTACTTGCGATTGTTAACAGTAAACCTCTCGGTTATCAGAGGACTTCCATCTCATCTGTGATTAAAAGTAACACATTCCTCTAAATCAACGAAGATTTATGCGATGTACTCCATTCCCGTGTGTCATCTTGGGTGTAAAATCGATGATAAATCAGTATCATAACTAAAATGATTCTAAGTTTGCAATAGGTGTTTGTGAGCCACTGCAATCCTCGTGTATACAACTTCTTGCCAGATGTGCTGTTTACAGAGTTAGTGGCGGCATGACTTGTAGTTTCACATGTCGGACGCCGCTGCTATGCGTTTATCTGTTTCCTTGTAAGAGGTATTCTCCATTATTAACCATCATTTCGTATAGCACTGATGTGGGCATAGAATAATTTCCGAACCGTGATCGTATGTGAGTAGTGGACGCTATACATCTCTGGAGAGCTATATTGTACATGTATTACGCAGAACCACTGTTTAAATGAAGTAGTTTTTTCGTTTTATAGTTAGTTACCAGTTTATCGTAGAGAAACCTGCACGAAGGATGTGTGTCACGCGCTGGAAATATACTTCTTATTATAACTTGTGTCAAGTACAGAACTGTGTAGCCTTAGGAGTGCATGTGTTGATGTTCTCTCTTACCAATACCCTCCTCGTTCTGATCCCAGACACTAGAACAGTACTTTAAAATTGATAGCGTAGTTGATTTTTGTAAAATGTTGCGAGCTCCATCATGCATAACAACCACCTATTTCTTGTTCTTAACCATCTGCTATTACATCACAACACTTTTAAATCTGTTACTATACATCGTTAAGGAGTGCTAACTTCCTCGACATGGAGGCATCTGGAGAAATCTTGTGCACTTGGATGGGTAAAGACTCGTCATGATCCATTCATTCACGAGACGCAGAATGTAGCAGTCTAGTTCTGGCAGCTGCAGATTAAAACGGTAACAGTGCTGCAGAGTGGGCTTGTCAAAGACAGTGTGAGGGCTTCCTTGAGTCTCTAATTTTATCCTAAGGCTGCAAGAATCCTCTGTGACTCCCATCCACATAGAGATAGATCGTAAATTATGCGCAACGCTGGAGGTGCTATAACTATGTAGAGTGCTGTATGGCATACTTTGATGATGTATGTGTTCGAGAATTAACAATCAATGGACGTACTGCACAGTCATCTATCTACATTCGCAATGATACTTGCAAAGTAGAGGAGGAGCGGTTTAGGTGTGATACTGAAATTGGGAAACATGCTGTTGCATCATTGGTTGGTGTTGAAATCACTATAAAATTGCCAAAACTGTTTACACTATCAACTGTGATGCTTATTGTTACGATGTCTTCTTCATCCCACCCGTCCACTGGCATGCTGTTGGTTACCACTTAATGACTGACTGACATCGCTTGTTTGAGTTGGAGAAAGAGTTTTGGTGGAGGGGCAACACCTTCTAGGGATGGCTAGCATCGAAACAGTGATCGCATACTTGACTGCAATATGAGGAATCAGTCGAAATGGAACACAGAGCCATCAGCTATTCCATCACTGCGACAGATGATTTTAAATGTAGAGGTCGTCCATCACCTTCGGACTGCAGTTTGGAAACTCTCTCAACGCCACCAAACTCTTCTAGTTTCCTTATGTTGTAACTGTCTTTTATTTAAAATCATCCAGTGTGTGTGCTGTGTTATGGTAGCAGCAGTAACAACTTGATTTACACCGTGCAACATCTAGTCTTCTGCGAGAAGCAATGGATCAGAATGCGTTAATGTCAGTTTAGAACCTGATACAGACCTCTAAGTCATGGCAGAAAAATAAAATGTATGGCAGCGTACAAACTGTGTTACAGCAGAAAAAAACAATGTTTCAAACAACGACACAGGGTCACATGGAGGTTCTCTTGCGACTTACAGTATAGTCAGTGGAATACGCTCATCCTCCTACAGCACAGGTGATGTAACTTGAAACTGATCTGTGCAGTAGCTCAATACCTGTATATTTAATAGGATCGTCACATGTGCTTGATGCTGACACATATTCTGTACTGTTTTTCGATATATGGGAGGAGAGAGGAGTGGTAAAAATCTTATCGAGTTCTCTATCGGACGGAGTTAGCCTAGCTTTTACATTTCGTAATTTTTCTCTGTTGGATGGTACAGAATAACGATGATAGAATGTTGGGGTGATAGACGTGAATGGGCCATGAGGGACGTGGATCTGTAGTACCTGTTTGTAGTTTGAAGAATCACCACAATGCTGTGGCAAAATCTACATTCTTCCCCCAGTTCCTGTATCGTCTTTTATACTGCCTCGTGTTGCAGAAGTAGACTTCGTTTATCATTGACCTTACACATCATGCATAGTTGGCGGAGCTATGACAACATGTTCCCGTTTCCATCAAATGGTCAAAACACAGTCCTGTCGCAATAACCCAGCTTAGCCTGTTTCTAAATAGGTTGTGTTAGGTGGTAGATACAGCTTTCTCTGACTGCTACTCAGTTCTGACTTATACTGGAACTACGACATCCACAAAGCTGCAGGAATGCTAGTGCAGAGTCTGAAGGGCAGTTGAAAGATGCATAGGGACTACCTAAAACCATGTTGGAATTTTACTGCAGCAGACAGGTACGAGAAAGGTGCCTCGTTGTGATATATGAGAGGCCAGAAATATGGCTCACTAGTGGCTGTATTATTAAAGGCCTTCTCCATCAGATACAATGCAGGTACGTGAGAGAATGGAAAGACTTGAATCCAAATCAAAGACATCATTTCTACCCAAAGTGTAGCACTAGAGATCTGAAAAGCTAGTATACATTTCTTACGACGTCAATCAGCACACCATCTACTACTGTTTGTGATCCTTCTCAGTCAACCATCGCCTATAACTCATTGGATTTGCTGCAGAACATCTGACATGGTATCGATACAGAATGCGTTGAAAATACTGGAAAAATATCTAGCGACAGCATGAGGTAATTTCAGGCACTGGTTTCATACCACGCTTCTTAGCCGAATCACTTTCAAAATTCGGTAATTTTATTATGAAGGTGAACCGTCTGTGACGCGTAACCACACTGCTGGTCTGATAATATACACTCCTATGATCGCCATCTATATTCATTGTTGCGGTATTTGTCTGTAAAAACAACATTACTCTTAGGTAATGCCACATCTCGATTTAGGATGAGAGTATAGCTTTTAACATAGACACTTGCGTGCACCTGTAGAACCAAGACCGCTTGTGACAGTAACATACAGTAGTTGTTGCGATCGTGTTTTTTTAACATCTGGCGGTTTGTAAGACGATTACGCCTCTCTTTCTAAGACACAGTGATAGTACTCGCGAGAAAAACGTATGAGACGTGTCCACCCATCTCTGATTTTCTCTCAGTATTATTTCGTATCGTCAGCAATCAGTTATTGGCGAAGTATTATTCTTAGTAGTAGGGGATGTGTGGTAGGAGCATCAGGCTTTTAAAGTATGTGTGTGTGTTCTGGCATGTGCAATTGGAAAGACTATGTGGAATACTGTAATAGCAAAGGGAAAAGGTTGTCAAGTGATAAGAGTAGTACAGATATTTCTATTTCCAGGGCTGCAGCCGTCAGAAGGGTGTATTTCCGATACTTCGCTCGTTGTCGAATGTTGTTCAACTGAGACCACAATCATGACATTTAACTGTCAGTAGAGCGATTAAATATGTTTGTGACCGATTTCCTAGGACGATTCTGTCAAGGCGTGCGTGGCGTGCTAGCGGCGGTCTGTGGCGAGAATGACACATTTCCGGCTAACGGTAGGCGATGCCCGAATGGAGAGGCCTGTTTGGATACAGCAATGTAGCTGACTTAACCATGTCGTCCTCTAGATGGCCGGATAGTGAACTAATACTTTGTACGTGTTGGTCAGATTCCATCACTGCGAGTAAATTTGTGAAGTTTCAATACAGACGTGTGGTTGTGCTGGACCATTATTCCCTCCCACGTAAATCCTCCTGTTTATGGCTTCCACACATTTCGCGCCTTTATTTAGTTGAGGGAACATCGATTGTGATGTGTGCATCTAGCAGGTGAGAGACGGGTGGAGGACAAGTTTGCTGGTTTTCTAGACATGAGAAACAGATTAGTTGACTTTGTAAATTATAGGGATGATTTAGAGTCCAAAACATCACCGACATCGGTATTAGCGATTGGAAATATCAGATTCCTCTATTTTTTATTTTTTTGTCGAGGTGTCATGTAAAGGTCTCCTCAGACAGGATACGTTTCTAGTTATCTCGCTAAGTTTCGCGTTTCTAGAAAAATAATTTTGCTAATGACTTTTTTGCATGTTCTTATTTAAAAGAGAAAGACTGCAATACAATGTTGGTGGAAAGAAGAACTAGCTGTGGCGATCAGTGACGTATTGGAAGGGTCTAAGAGTTATTTGAAAGTCTCCAAAACGTACAATTTCCCACAGTCAACACTGGAGGATAAGGTGAAGAAAGCCTGCCAAAATGCGTATCTCCAGAGAAAGCTTCTAGAAAAGATTAGGTCGATATGATACAGTTTTTGCAAGAGAGCTGGAAAATGGGCTAAAGGAGTACGTGCCACTGACGGAGGAAAGATTGTTCAGTCTCACCTCGACTAATTTACGGAAACTACTCTTTGAGTTAGTAGACCAAAAGAATGATTTTTTCCCCATTTAATACCAAAAAGGGCAGAGAAGAAGTGACTATATACAGGGTATTACATAAAGGTACGGCCAAACTTTCAGGAAACATTCCTCACACACAAATAAAGAAAAGATGTTATGTGGACATGTGTCCGGAAACGCTTAGTTTCCGTGTCAGAGCTCATTTTAGTTTCGTCAGTATGTACTGTACTTCCTCGATTCACCGCCAGTTGGCCCAATTGAAGGAAGGTAATGTTGACTTCGGTGCTTGTGTTGACATGCGACTCGTTGCTCTACAGTACTAGCATCAAGCACATCAGTACGTAGCATCAAAAGGTCAGCGTTCATCACGAACGTGGTTTTGCAGTCAGTGCAATGTTTACAAATGCTGAGTTGACAGATGCCCATTTGATGTATGGATTAGCACGGAGCAATAGCCGTGGCGCGGTACGTTTGAATCGATACAGATTTCCAGAACGAAGGTGTCCCGACAGGAAGACGTTCGAAGCAGTAGATCGGCGTCTTAGGGAGTGCGGAACATTCCAGCCTATGACTCGCGACTGGGGAAGACCTAGAACGACGAGGACACCTGCAATTGACGAGGCAATTCTTCGTGCAGTTGACGATAACCCTAATGTCAGCATCAGAGAATTTGCTGCTGTACAAGGTAACGTTGACCACGTCACTGTGTGGACAGTGCTACGGGAGAACCACTTGTTTCCGTACCATGTACAGCGTGTGCAGGCACTATCAGCAGCTGATTGGCCTCCACGGGTACACTTCTGCGAAAGGTTCATCCAACAATGTGTCAATCCTCATTTCAGTGCAAATGTTCTCTTTACGGATGAGGCTTCATTCCAACGTGATCAAATTGTAAATTTTCACAATCATCATGTGTGGGCTGGCGAGAATCCGCACGCAATTGTGCAATCACGTCATTAACACAGATTTTCTGTGAACGTTTGGGCAGGCATTGTTGGTGATGTCTTGACTGGGCCCCATGTTCTTCCACCTACGCTCAATGGAGCACGTTATCATGATTTCATACTGGATACTCTACCTGTGCTGCTAGAACATTTGCCGTTACAAGTACGACACAACATGTGGTTCGTGCACGATGGAGCTCCTGCACATTTCAGTCGATGATGGATTGATAGAGGCGGACCAATTCCATGGCCTCCACGCTCTCCTGATCTCAACCCTCTTGACTTTCATTTATGGGGGCATTTGAAAGCTCTTGTCTACGCAATCCCAGTACCAAATGTAGAGACTCTTCGTGCTCGTATTGTGCACGACTGTGATACAATACGCCATTCTCCAGGGCTGCATCAGCGCATCAGGGATTCCATGCGACGGAGGGTGGATGCATGTATCCTCGCTAACGGAGGACACTTTGAACATTTCCTGTAACAAAGTGTTTGAAGTCACGCTGGTACGTTCTGTTGCTGTGTGTTTCTATTCCATGATTAATGTGATTTGAAGAGAAGTAATAAAATGAGCTCTACATGGAAAGTAAGCGTTTCCGGACACATGTCCACATAACATATTTTCTTTCTTTGTGTGTGAGGAATGTTTCCTGAATGTTTGGCCGTACCTTTTTGTAACACCCTGCATATATTCTTAAATACGTACAAAGAATCTCTCTCAGGAGATCTAAACCAACTTCTTTTGCTCGTATAAACTATTTCAAGCCAACAGTAGTTATCAATGGCTTCACACTCCTAACGAGAAACAGATAATTTCTCCAAATGTCTTTTATAATGTCGATGAGACCGGAATTACGACCGTTCCCAACAGACTCTCCAAAGTTTCGGCCTTACGTATGATGTATGTCAGATCATTTTTATCAGGAGAAAGAGGCACGCTGGTCACTGTTGCAGTCTGTAGGAATTCTGCAGGAATTTTTATGCCACCTAGTTTACTTTCCGTCGCAAAAGGTCGAACATTTTGATGACGGATTATGCGCCACCTGAGGCCCACGTTTTCTTTCCACTTGTCAGGATAGCTATGCAGGGAAAGCTTCCTTTGTTGATTCGATAAGTTTGTTGAATTCTCTAATACCATACCAGAGAAATCAGTGCTATTGGTTCTGCATGGATGTGCCGTTCATACTGAAGACGTTCTGCTGAATCGTCGCGGAAGAGAAAAAAATATCATTCTGTTGTGTGTCCCTCCACACTGCACTCACACACTGCAACCACCGGACGTTACTTTCATGTCTCCTCTCGTTACTGAAAGCAAGAGGTTAGAAATTAGACGATCGGCTATCCCACGAAACAAGTAACAATTTATTAAGTGCTAAAGCTCTTTGGGAGCTCATTTACGGGACAGCTATGATGGAAACAACCATAAAGCGTTTTAAAATAACTGGAATTATTTCGTTAAACATATATGCTATACTGGAGCATTCATGTGCTCCGGCCGAAACAACAGAAAAGCCAACGTCTAACCACCCACAAGTGGTGGCATCAACGGAATCGTACTCCGCCCAGCCCTCAACGACAGAAGCAGGCAAGGCTGGTGATCAGCCGTCAACATCCTTAAATCTCCCAACATCACCAGCAGTTCCATGTGTTCTTTCAATGCCAAGTTGCTTCAGAATTAATGTAACCTGTTTTTTAAATATTTTCGATGATATTGCAACCCCTCCCCTTACGAAGAAAAAATAATGGAATAGGAGCAAGGAAATAGAAAGAGAAGGAACACAGCGATTCTTACCGAAACGCTTTACAATACAGTAACTGAAAAAAAGAGACTATCAATATGAAGAAAGTAAAGACAGGAAGAAAACTTTTTGACCCACCTACTGGATCTAAAGTAAAAGAGCATGGAAGGACCAACTCCCCCCCCCCCCCCTCCAAAAAAAAACGAAAGATAAAAGGAGAGATTTCTTGATCTGGAAATGAGGGAGATTCCACTGAAGCCTGATTGTTTTTTTAATTAGCCATATGTTGAATGTGTTGGTGAAGAAATTTGTATACAGTGCAATGCGTGCAGGCAATGGGCACATGAAGAATGCAGTGCGTATGAGGCAGGAGGGCAGTTTGTATGCGGCTTTCGTGATAATGTCACTGCTAACATAAAACTGATAAACTAAATGCCATAATGTTCTTGAGTGTCTCAGTTTCGATAATTTATTTTCTCTGATACAAAATACATTACTTTAATTTATTATGTAAACTGAAGTAACAACAATAAATTTGCAACAGCAACTGAAAATTATTGACTTTTTCGAGTCCCCGGTCCTATCCAACCCCATTTCAAAATGACAATTTTTCCTTCATGGATATTTTTTTTTCTTCTTTCGAGCGTGTAAGAACGTTATTTAAGTGAAATGGACTATCTTTTGGTTGTCTACATACGTCTGAAGAGAGTAGCTAGAAAACTAATATAATTTTCATGTCCAGAAGTTCGAAAATTTTAAAAAGCTTTACATTATCCGGCTTTGCCATACATTACCCTACATATGGGCGCGCCCTTGTCGGTCTGTGAGGCCGTCAGCTAGCTTTGGTCGTCATGACAAAATTTCGGTGTCGGAAGAATGTTCGAGAAATGGAGAGAGTAGGAGACGGATCAAGTCATTCCTACATGAAAGCCAGCGCCGGAGAGCTTGTAGATGGAGCCGAGGCACTTCGTGAGTGTGGGAGAGAAAACAAGTGTTAACCTCCGGCAGCAGCCAAAGTGCGCCGGCTGCAAGCACAAACTCTCTCTGGCACTGGATTTCATCTAGCAATGACGTGATCCCTCTCCCACCTTCCTCATTTCTCAGAGTCGTTCTGACAACGTCAACTTGAGCACCGCGACTGCTTGACGGCCTAAAAACCCAGCCTCGACGCGGCCATGTGTATCGCGTCTACTGAAAATAAACTGTTCCACTGAAGGAACTCCCTTCAGATGCCCACACCCTTACCAGTTGAGATCAGGCCCAGTTCTGAGCCCGCACTGTTGTTTGTTCTTTCTCCAGGTTGAATTACATGGATGATACGCTAAAATCATGTCTCATTCGTTTCTCAACTACTCCTTCTCTTACATATGCTTCGACTCTCATCACAGCTGCTTTGTTTGAGAAGATAGCTTTCCGTTGTCAGTATTTTGTAATGCGCTAGACCACGCAACTCTACAGACCGCCGTCGGTCACGTTGGCAAAGCTTCTTCTTGTGAGTAGTCTCCTCTAGGAAGCAGTGTGAACATTACAACCAAGTCATTTCGTCTCAACACAGACTTTTCTCTTAGAGACGTTTGTACTTACACTGCAAGGGAAAGACTCCGCAATAATTAGAAAGGACTTCTCACGATTTCTCGTGCACAATTCTTTACACTCCGCGTCCTTGCTAGTTAACTTTTTAGGTCTCCATAAAAGATGCTTGGGTTTAGTGCTTGTCTGACTTTTCACATGCTAATAACGACAATGGCAGTCGATATGAGCAAATATAATAGTGAAATATATCTATGGAAATAAGGTCTCTTTGAAGTTTTGAGGACAATTTTGGTCATGGTATTCAAAAAACTGTAGTCAGTCATCGACTATGCATCGCTGCCTTTTTAGGATCAGTTCCAATAAATTAAAATTTGAACAATAATGAAAACTCTAAAATTTATTTAAGTAACAGTCATTTATGATTACCTAAAGCCAAGACCCGATCGTGCACACCATGTCCTTTCCCTCGACTCTGTGTGCAGAAAAACTGTCTTTTGACACATTATAGCATAGATTGACGAAATACAGAGTGATATTATTGTATCATTCTGTGTATTTGGTTTTATTAGTACAGTCCAAAATCCAGATATTAAAATATCTGCAATAAAAACGTCAGTGTAGTCGAAGCACTACCAAATGCTAAGACAACATCGCGATACCTTTAGTGAGCAGCAAATGCGGTACGTGACGCCGCTCACCTGCGCTGGCGCCAGTAATCGCAGTTTCAGGCCGGCGATCATTGCCGCTCTGGCGTCCACTCGCTGTTGATTTAACAGCTATTGCGGCCGCGTCGGAGCGCGTTATTCCTGATGGGATGGCGCCAGATCGCGCCTGATATGTGCTATCTGCCGACAGATACCGCCACCGCTTTACGTCGCTCTACGCCGCTATCGCAATGGACTCATATCGATATATAAATTTCTGCAACTGATTGCGTTAAGACTGTCTAGAAAAACCTAACTATTTTTGTTTGCTACTGTCAAATGGCCGTTCTTTTTTGTTTGTGTTACAGTGGCAGATCCAATTTTTCGTCTGTTAAGCGAAGAAGGATTTCATAAATAGTTACTGCAGTTGCGCATTCTATCAAGGTATTAGACCGCTATGTATTTAAGGCCATCCTGGTGTAAAATCTCTTAACGTTAATTTGACCTCCTTGTGATGTCAGTCTCTTTCCCTTCCCCCCCTCCCCCACCCCCCATGCTCCTCCTCCTTTCCCCTACCCGTCTGTCTGGCTACAAATGTAAAATAGCTCGCTTCTCTCACTACTCACAAAGGTTCTGACGAGCTACTGATTTCGAGGGCTAGAATATGTATTTTTTAGTTTTTCCTAATTTTTTTATATGTTTGGGAATTTCCAGATAATTCTACTGTTACATAGGATGACTGATGACCTCAGAAGTTAAGTCGCATAGTGCTCAGAGCCATTACATAGGACTGTCATTACCTTTACATGTTGGGATCTGTCTGAGTAAGATCGTAGGTTCTTCACGCTGTAGGGACATTTATCGTTTCGTAACACAGATCATGAATTCGACGTCCTCAAAGGATACTTTCTCACCCACTGAAAGCCCATTCTAGTGCTTATTACAGGATGAGTACCAGTGAGATAAAATGTGTTTTTTTGACCTAAAGATGGGAAGATTTCAACTGGAGATACGATATATACACTGAAATGAAATGATCGTATGGCATTGTCGACCGGGAGGCCCCATGCGGGGAAGTTCGGCCGCCGTATTGCAAGGCTTACACTTCTGAAGGTGACAATCTCTCCTCTTATGTTTCTTTATTGCAGAAGGCTTCTTCCAATATCGAATGGCCGGCCGGAGTGGCCGAGCGGTTCTAGGCGCTACAGTCTGGAATGGCGCGACCGCTACAATCGCAGGTTCGAATCCTGCCTCGGGCATGGGTGTGTGTGATGTCGTTAGTTAGGTTTAAGTAGTTCTAAGTTCTCGGGGACTGATGACCTCGGAAGTTAAGTCCCATAGTGCTCAGAGCCATTTGAACCAATATCGAATGAACATGCACTTTCTGACCATCGTCTCCAAGAGAATGGACTGCAAATAGAGTACTTTATGTGTTACTTTCTTTGAAAGTGCCAATAATTCAATGACAGTTGTCTTCATTACCAAGTTATTATTGCAAAAGCAATTGCTACAATGTCGTTAATATGTGTAATATTGCGCACTTACGGTGAATACATGAAAACTTTTGGACGTTCTACCAAATCGATAGTGTTGGAACAAAGTTTTTAATCTGCATTTTTTACGTGTCTAACATGTCTCCTAGGACGGTTTTCCACTTGCTTTACTGAGTTTTCCAGCAGTTTGCTGGTGTCTGATGAATGTTTATAGTTTAATGGCTTACGATAGTAGTGGGGCTACGTCGATGCCACCCCACATTCCATTGTTGCCAGATGTATTCTAGATGGAGGCGATGACGCCATCCAAGATGGCGGCATGGAGACTTGGCAACAGCGCATTATGTCATCCAAGATGGCAGTCATGACGTCATTCATTTTGGCGAGTAGTTTGAATTTCGGCAGGAAGATAGGTCTATTGAGCTATCTCCACTAACCTAACCACCTCCCCCAGAAAATGGTGCTAAGTTCAAATTCCATCAGTATAATGCAATACACCTCTACCAACCTAAGAAAATGGCTGGAAGATAGGTCAATTGAGGTACCTCCACTAACCTCAGTCATCCGACCGCCACCTCATCCTAGGAACTGGCGCCAAGTTTGAATTTTGGCTGTAAAGCAAGATAACTTGGGCCATCTCTACTAACGTAAGAAAATGGTGGGAAAGAAACTAACCTCAGTCATCCGACCACCTCCTCTTCCTAGGGACTGGCGGGCAGAGGCGACCTGTGCTTGACATAAGTCCTTGTTTTTTGCATGTACTATTTTATTTAAAGATTTATAGGCATTACCACAATAAAGTGTGGTCGCGAAAGGGCCCAGAATCCAACTGATGTAGTACACAGTACCACCATCAGAGGATGCATTCATCCCTCCTGTGATGTAATTGAAGATGGTGGGAGGCAATGGTGGGAAACAGACTGTTCACCACACGGTCTGGACCTAGTACACACTGCTGCCACCAGATATCGCTGTCATCCATTCTGTGACCTAATGCAAGACAGTAGGGGAAAATGACGGAAACTGTGTGGTCACCATGAGGTGTGGACATAGTACACAGCACTGTCACCGGAGGGTGCAGTCATCTGTTCAGTGATGTAACTCAAGATGACTGTCTAGAGGGGGAAATGACTCAGCCTGCACTAGGATGCTGGAGAGAGTAAGGAAGGAGTGTACTTTATTTATTTTGGAGCAATTTATTTAGGTATGGATTTTGAAAGATAGTATATTTATCACACCAATACAAAACACACACACTGACATCCTTGGGGTCATGCCACACAGCCCACAAACCTCTAAACTACTCCTAAATGGCACTCTGCAGACACACAAACAACTCCTAAATTACCGAAATAATTTCACTACAGACATGCAAACTCCTCTTAAATAATGCAGTACACAGATGTGTAAACATGCTCAGTACTTGTAAACTGTCCAAATGACACATAGAGCAGCCTACAGACCTGCTCACAAAATAATGCAACAGACAAGTGCCGGCACCACCCACCGCCCCTTGTCCACTGGGTCGCACAGAAGGCTACCGCACATGCTCCCAGAAGTCGAGATGCACCAGCAACTGTCAAACCACACACAGGTGCCTGTAAGCATGAGGCGGCGACATCCCTTTCATACTTGACACCAGAGAAATTCCTCTCAAAATACATTATCACCTAGGCACTGTTGCTTACACAACCGGACAGGAGAGAAGACCTATTTGCAGTGCACAGACGCTCCAAGAGCGCGGGCGCGTCGATGCTGACGCGAGCCACCACCGGACGCAAGCCAGCACGAGCCATCACAAAAATGGCTCTGAGCACTATTGGACTTAACAGCTGATGTCATCAGTCCCCTAGAACTTAGAACTACTTAAACCTAACTAACCTATGGACATCACACACATCCATGCCCGAGGCAGGATTCGAACCTGCGACTGTAGCAGTCGCGCGGTTCCGGACTGAAGCGCTTAGAACCGCTCAGCCACCGTGGCCGGCTCGAGCCATCACCCTCACGCCGTTGCCGACACCATGTGAAAGTTCCTCGAATGTTATATTGACGTCACATGTCTATCTAAATAAGCACCAAGCCCGCATCTCGTGGTCGTGCGGTAGCGTTCTCGCTTCCCACGCCCGGGTTCCCGGGTTCGATTCCCGGCGGGGTCAGGGATTTTCTCTGCCTCGTGATGGCTGGGTGTTGTGTGATGTCCTTAGGTTGGTTAGGTTTAAGTTGTTCTAAGTTCTAGGGGACTGATGACCTAAGATGTTAAGTCCCATAGTGCTCAGAGCCATTTTTTTGAAATAAGCACCAAGTCTTCCTCTGGACCACGCACGAGTGTGTTCACCACTGCTGATATCCCCTCTCTCTACCTGTGGTCCAGTAAAGACCTATTTGCAGAACGACTCACCCTCGCAGACGCTATAGAAAACTGAGCAATGCCCCTAACCTGGATCTTCACCATGGTATGCAATTAACAAAAGTTACTGTCTCATATCGAAATTAAATTGTGTTCCATCAATTTTTATTCGTGATTTCTCTTTGGCATGCCATTAAAAATGTTTCTACGAAATTTCATTGTCTTATGATCAATTATTTTTTCATGAGAACAGTCTGAGGTAGCGAAAGTTTAATTACAACCACCTAGTAGATATTTTTACATGCCCATCATTTTGACTGGTAAAGAAGAGAATTCTGCTTGTGTATTAAACTCATTTTCGTGAAGTTATATGTTCCCAAGCGAACTAACTTCTTACAGCTTTCTGAGGTTTATTTAGTAAGGATCTTCATCGTAATTTTTATCCGTATTTAGTGAAATTTAATAGTGTACGTCCATTATAGCACTAAGTAAACAGTGAAAAAGCACCGCCTCGGCACATTACCTCATCACCGCAGTAAAAATGAGAAACATTTTTTTCTCTACAATTAGATTTTCACACACAGGAGTTACTTTGAAGTCACAAAAATATTAATATTGTAACTTCGCACTCGAGAGATTTTCTTTTCCTCTCTATCAATTTAAAATGCTCCTTTTCAGCCGGAAACCAATGTGTGGATGAAAATTTTATAAAAACAGAAACGACGCAATCAACCACTGTTAATCTACATCTGCATCTACATTTATACTCCGCAAGCCACCCAACGGTGTGTGGCGGAGGGCACTTTACGTGCCACTATCACTACCTCCCTATCCTGTTCCAGTCGCGTATGGTGCCGGAAAGCCTCAGTGCACGCTCGAATCTCTCTAATTTTACATTCGTGATCTCCTCAGGAGGTATAAGTAGGTGGAAGCAATATATTCGATACCTCATCCAGAAACTCACCCTCTCGAAACCTGTACAGCAAGCTACACCGCGATGCAGAGCGCCTCTCTTGCAGAATCTGCCACTTGAGTTTGCTTAACATCTCTGTAACGCTATCACACTTACCAAATAACCCTGTGATGAAGCGCGCTGCTCTTCTTTGAATCTTCTCTATCTCCTCTGTCAACCCGACCTGGTACGCATCCCACACTGATGAGCAATACTCAAGTATAGGTCGAACGAGTGTTTTGTAAGCCACCTCCTTTGTTGGTCGACTACATTTTCTAAGGACACTCTCATATCGTTCCGTACGCATACTTCCAGATATTTTACAGAAGTAACTGCTACCAGTGCTTGTTCCGCTATCAATATAATCATACAATAAAGGATCCTTCTTTCTATGTATTCGCAATGAATTATATTTGTCTATGTTAAGGGTCAGTTGCCACTCCCTGCACCAAGTGCCTATCTGCTGCAGATCTTCCTGCCTTTCGCTGCAATTTTCTAATGCTGCAACATCTCTGTATACTACAGCATCATCAGCGAAAAGCCGCATGGAACTTAATAATGCTATACATTAGAGCAAGTCGAGTCGTTACCAGTTTATAACCGACACGTTAATGTTGAGAAAGCTACTCGTTTAAAATTACATTTCGCTTGTGCTGTGCATGCGACGTTGGTTATTTTTTGCAGTAGTGAAAGTTCCTTGGGTTATTGGGTTCGTGGTGCTACGTAGGAAATCTAAAAATGAGCACTTCACGAACCGAAAAGACGTCGTATCCTATGCCATTAGTGCGTCAAAATTAGACTCGTTGAGTTTATAGTAGTACCTCGGACTAACTCTTTGTAGGGATATGAAGTGGAACAATCGCATAGTCTCAGTCGTAGGTAAAGCAGGTGGCAAACTGCAATTCGTTGGTTGAATACTAGGGTGCAATCGGTCTACAAACGAGACAGCATACAAAGCACTCCTGTGGCCCGTCCTCGAATCCTGGTTGAAAGTTTGGGATGCGCGCCAAACAGGATTAATGTAGATAATGAATGGTTACAAAGAAGGGGGGGGGGGCACGAATGGTCACAGGTTTGTTCGGACCATGGCAGAGAGTCGCGAAGATGCTGAAACAACTAGACTGACAAATCTTTGAAGTTAGGTGCAAACTGTTTCATGACAATATATTTACATAGTTTCTAGAACCTACTTTAAGCGACGAGTAGGAATAAATTAAACCCCCCCCCCCTTATAGCTCGCATAGGGATCGTAAAGACAAAATTGATTAAATTATAACACGTTCAGAGATATTTAAGCAATCATTCTCCCTGCGCTCCATATATGAATGGAACAGAAAAAAACCGTAATAACTGGTGCAATGTTACATATCCTCTTCCATGCAGTGGTTTGCGGATTATTGGTGTAGATGTAGATGTAGTTGTTACAGGGCCTAAAGATGACGGAAATAACACAAAATTTTGTAAGATAAAAACGGTTAGTTTTGCTTTACACAAATCAAAAAAAGTTTTGCATCACCTCGGTTCCGAGAGTTCCAGAACCTGTACAGAAAATTGGAATGGAGATCAACATAAACATCATTCTAGCCGTTTTTATTGCTCGTGAAAACCACACATTGCATATTGTACCACCATACAGCGAGACCTTCAGAGGTGGTGGTTCAGACTGCTGGACCTTGTAGAGCGTCCTCTTGCACTGATGCATGCCTGTGTTCGTCGTGGCATACTATCCACAAGTTCGTCAAGGCACTGTTGGTCCCGATTGTCCCACTTCTCAACGGCGATTCGGCGTAGATCCCTGGGAGTGGTTGGTGGGTCACGTCTTCCGCAAACAACCATTTTTAATCTGTCCCAGGCATGTTCGATAGGGTTCATGTCTAGAGAACACGCTGGCCACTCTAGTCGAGCGATATCGTTATGCTGAAGGAAGTCATTCACAAGATGTGCACGATGGGGGTGCGAATTACCGTCCATGAAGACAAATACCTCGTCAATATGCAGCCGATATGGTTGCACTATCGGTTGGAGGATGGCATTCACGTACCGTACAGCCGCTACGGTGCCTTACATGACCACTAGCGGCGTACGTCGCACCATCATAATGCCAACCCAAAACAGCAGGGGACCTCCACCTTGCTGCCCTCGCTAGACAGTGTGTCTAAGGCGTTCAGTCTGACCTGTTTGCCTCCAAACACGTCTCCAATTATTCTCTGGTGAAGGGAACGTGATACCAATCCTGAGCGGCCCATTCGGCATGTTGTTAGGCCCATTTGTACCGCGCTGCACGGTGACGTGGTTGCGAAGATGGACCTCGCCATGGACGTCGGGAGTGAAGTTGCGCATCGTGCAGCCTAATGCGCACAGTTTGAGTCGTAACACGACGTCCTGTGACTGCACGAAAAGCATCATTCAACATGGTAGCGTTGCTGTCAGGATTCCTCCGAGCCATATTCCGTAAGTAGCGGTCCTTCACTGCAGTAGCAGCCCTTTGGCGGCCTGAGCGAGTCATGTCATCGACAGTGCCTGTCTCTCTATACCTCCTCCACGTCCGAACAACATCACTTTGGTTCATTCCGAGACGCCTGGACACTTCCCTTGCTGAGAGCCCTTCCTGGCACAAAGTAACAATGCGGGCACCATCGAACGGCGGCATTGACCGTCTAGGCATGGTTGAACTACAGACAATACGAGCCGTGTACCTCCTTCCTGGTGGAATGAATGGAACTGATCGCCCTTTCTGACCCCGTCCGTCTAATAGGAGCTGCTCGTGCGTGGTTGTTTACATCTTTGCATCTTTAGGCGGGTTTAGTGATCTCTGAACAGTCAAAGGGACTATGTCCGTGATACATTATCCACAGTCAACGTCTATCTTCAGGAGTTCTGGGAACCGGGTTGATGCAAAACTTCGTTTTATGGGTGTATATTGAATTATTAACAGCAGCTGCCCGCTATGGTTATTTATATGCAAAATTATTCTCTACTTTCACATAGTCACCGTCTCACCATGTTAATTTTCAACAAAATAACATGGAAATGTTTCTTGACTTTGACAGAAAATGCACCGTCCAGTATCATTAATGTGAGCGCCTTTCAAAAGCCTGAGGAATTATTTTTTGCAGCAAGGACGTGCGGGAAGAAGCTGAGGTTCTGGAAGGTTTCGACAGAGATGTGGAACCAGCTGACTCCAGTGCTGCGTCCAGCTGAGGTAGGTTTCCTGGTTGACGACCCACGGCGCGAACAAAAAAAAAAAAAAAAAAAAAAAAAAAAAAAAAAAAAAAAAAAAAAAAAAAAAAAAAAAAAAAGGCTCTGAGCACTATGGGACTTAACTTCTGAGGTCATCAGTCCCTTAGAACTTAAGAACTTAGAACTACTTAAAGCTAACTAACCTAAGGACATCACACACGTCCATGCCCGAGGCAGGATTCGAACCTGCGACCGTTGCGGTCGCGCGGTTCCAAACTGAAGCGCCTAGAACCGCTCGGCCACCCCGGCCGGCTGTCGCGAACAGCTCGAGTAAAGTGTTCCCATAGATTCTCGACTGGCTGTAAATCCAGCGAGTCTGGTGGCCGAGAGAGTAGCGTAAACTCAGCTTGAGACTCTTCGAACCACGCACGTAAACTGTGAGTTACACGTTGCATTACCCTGCTGGTAAATGCCATTTTTCCGAGGAAAGACAAACTGCGTGTAATGATGGACTTGGATCCCAAGGATATATGTGTACCTGATTTCATCTACTGTGCCTTCCAGAATGACGAGTTCGACCAGGAAATGCCACGGAAACATCCCCCGGCCACAACGTTCCCTCCTCCGGCCACGACACTTCCGACGATCGTTGCAGAGCCTTTCAGACCAGCGGCCATCCGTACGATGGAGTATAAAATGTGATTAATATGAAAAGGCTATTGAGTCGTGCGCGGCTCGTGTTCATGCCGTTTCTTACTTGACAGCTTGTCTTGTCGGAACTGTCGCCTCGTTTCTTACTCAATTTACTGGCGCCACTAAGCTGCTGGTTTGCTTGCCCGTGAGTGGCAGCGGCAGCGCTTATCGATAAGTGCACTGTCGTACTATCTCTGGAGGGTCCGCGAGTATTTCCGGGTCGTCGTCTGTAGGAGATTAGTCGGGACGCAGCGCCAGTGAGGTCCAGACAGTCAGTACTCGCCGACCGCTGGCGACACACATGCACTGTCCGACGGAAGGAGACTAGAGTGGGAACGAACGTTCGTTGGTCGTTCTGTCGGTCGTTTCATCTGGCGACGTGTATTTGGTCTTTTGACCGTTTCTGGGCCTCGTCAGTTGGTCATCTTGCCGGACGTGGGTCGGTTCCTTCCTGGTGCAGAGGTGTCGGGGGCCCAAGGGGCAAGTGTTCCCTCTGCATGGGGTTGGGTCCGAGCCAGTCTGGCCGGGTCGCCGTGTCTCCGAGTTCCGAACGGACATCAACGGAGTCGGGATGGAGCTGAAGTGAGCTCCGGACAGCCATGACTCGCCCGATATTTGCCTACACACACAACTTGAGTGGGGACGACCTTGGTTGGTCATCCGGTCGGTCGTTTCATCGGACGACGTGTATTTGGTCGCCGACCGCTTATGGAAATTCTGTGTGTGTCAACTTGTTCAAAATGGTTCAAATGGCTCTGAGCACTACGGGACTTAACATCTGAGGTCATCAGTCCCCTAGAACTTAGAACTAGTTAAACATAACTAACCTAAGGACATCAGACACATCCATGCCCGAGGGAGGATTCGAACCTGCGACCGTAGCAGCAGAGCGGTTCCGGACTGAAGCGCCTAGAACCGCTCGGCCACAACGGCCGGCTATGTCGACTTGTGATTTCTCCTTGTTGTTCCACAGTGATTGGTTTTAGGAATGTCGTAGTTCTTTCTACAAGTGTTTACGTGGTACTATGTGTAGCTTCTGTGTTTTGCACTGAGCAGTTATGAATGCTGTCTGCGTACTGGAGTAGGCAGTCGGTCGGTTGAGACAGAGTAGCGAGTCTGTGTTTCCTCGCCATGTTGATGCTTTCCGGCACGGCTTGTAGTTCGACAGTCTTCGGTGTTTGTTTATATTTGTGAGTGGTTATTGTGCCTTGGCTGTATTTAAACACCAATTTTGAAGATGTAGTGCTGCTGGTATCTTCGTCCTTGCTGATATTTTCCGTTCTCGTGCCATTGGTCGGGCGGAAGGAGACTGATTAGGTTGTTGGTCGGTAATTCAGCCGTCCCTGGGTCGGGTTGCCGTCCGATTATTTAAGCTTACTCTTGGCTGCCTGTTTCACCTAAGGTTATGTCCTCAGGCCGACTCTTGGAATACTTCTGAGCACCACTGTTCCGTTGGTTTTTAGATTGTGATTTTCTTTTGTCTCAAGTTCTGTGCGAAGCCTTCAGCCGCCTATTAATTTAGTTTGTTTTACTTTTAAAATAAGGCCTTCAGCCGTCGTAAGTTAAACTTTGAAGATTCTTGTTTGAACTAAATTTTTTAAAAGAAAAAAGGGGAATTTTGGTATACTGCTAATCCTTGTTATCTAGGCCTTATGCCTTGAGTTGTTCTGTGTTCGGTATATGGCCTTCAGCCGAGCTTTTATAAGATAAGGCCATCAGCCATCCTAAATTAAAATTTCAAAATTCAATTGTTTAAAACCTTTTTTAATTTTCTTCCCTATTTGAAATTCTTGTTATACAGGCCTTAAGCCTCAGTTCTTCTATGTCCAGTGTGTGGCCTTCAGCCGAGTATTTATGTAAAATTTTGGTAACTAAGGCCTTCAACCGTGTGTATTACTTAACGTAATTTTAATAAGTTGTGTTCGGGCCTACAGCCATACTGTTTTTGAATCCTTTAAAGGGCATGTGTGATTAAGTGTTTTTACGAAAATAAAGTTTGTGTGTTTTGTGCAACAGTAACTGATTTTGGCCCCTTTCCACAAGCATAACCTGATTCGCTCTGTCTTGCGAAACCAGATTTCAGCCATCCGTCGCCACTCAGTAGACGTCCAGTTGAGGTAATGACGTGCAAACCGCCTCAGCGCCGATTTCGAATAGTGGCATTTTGCCATTCGCGGTATACCTTAACCATGGCGGCACGCGAACAGTCTACAAACTTAGTCGTTTCCGAAATGCTTTGACCCCTAGTCCACAAGCCAATGAACATGCCCTTTTGGAAGTCGTATCAATAGCTCCGTTGCCGCACTGCGACAGCGACTGCACTGTTTTCCGCATCCCCCCTACGTGCTTCATTTATCCTCCACTGTCTGAGCTGCCACATGCCGTCTGCGACTTGTTTTTGCTCGTTGACGTCGGACGTAGACGGTGCTCGCAATTAATGTGACTGGGACGTGTGAAACTTGGAACTATTTGTGGCAACAAGTGAGGTTAAGCACGACATCGCGGAGAGAGGAGAGCACTCCACACCGTTAGGCCAGAGCACGAGTGCACAGAGAGCCGCCACTGACGTTCGGCAAAGATCGGGCGGTTCCGGAACACGGCGTGCGGCGCTGCTGCGCGGAACGCTGCCGTCGTGTTTTTCAACAGCCGCCGCCGACAACCCCCGCTCGCCCCCTCTCACAATCCGTTGCTGCCCCCACCACGCCCCCACTGCCGCAGCGTGCATTGTCTTGCGCGTTCCGCAACATAGCAGGAGTCCCGTGGCCCGCCAGGATCCTCGGCAAATATTTCATTTCTTTGTTCCATGCAAATTCGGCACATTCTGGCGAGAGTAATATTTCGCGAGCCCGTTATTTGAGTTAGCCGGCTCCGTGGCTCGCCGCCACCAGCGATATCTTCCAGCAATCTCGAGAACACAACGCAGCTCCTTATGTGCGTCGACAGCTTCGCATCTCCTCCTCCTGCAAATCTCTGCCTATGTGTTTAAGAATTCTCGATCCTTCATCCGAGAACGTAAGTTATTTTAATATTATGTCACCATGAGAAATACGAATCGTGTTCTAGCGTCCGTTTTTGTGTGCTGGCTGATCTCAGAAACTTGTGTAGGAATTTTGATCTGGTTTCAGTAACTGATCCACTGTTTCACGAGGAAGATTTTTGTATATAATTTATAAATATTTCGTAGAAATTATCTGAATTTCGATGAATTTCACCTACTGAACTGTCGCCGTTACTTGAGAGAGCACCAGTGCCTCCAGTTAGCAAAAAGAGTTAACTATTGCCTACTTGGTGTGATAGCTTCGTGGTAGAGCATTTGGTTAATAAGAGAGGAGCTACAGGCTCGAATCCCGGCTGCGTAGATTTTTGTTACTATGCTTTTTAAACTAGCACTCACGTTTCAGTGACGTGGAGATTCGGCAGAAAGAAATGTGGATCTGAATCCATGCTACACTGTATGTCCCCATTTCGTGGTTTTATAACTGCTTAGTGACATGGAGGTTGCCTAAATTTCAGGATTACAGTCGTTTCATAACAGAAGCGTAGCGGAAAATCACCCGAGTCCGAAACACGTGATTTTCATTATTTATGCGTAGAGTAAAACGCAGCATGGGATGCAGCTCTACTTCGTTTATATAAAGAAAGCTTTGCAGCAGAGCACCAAATCACTCAGTTTAAGTTTCCCGCTTTTCTTGAATCAAGCATAGATGCGAACATCATTCTCTGTATTGTGGAGCAAAACATATTATTTATTTGGCCTTATAGACATCAGAAAGACATGGGCACGATCTTCTTGAACGGGATTTAGAAATTCCTTGCGGATAAATACACAAGGATTCGAAATACTTCGACAGATGATTGAGAGACACATTTCGAAATAAGAATAAAAGAAGGTGAAAAAGATTGAAAAGTAAACACATCATATTAAGAAATTAGCGCAAGTAGTTAAGGTAACGCGGCTCTTCGATCAGCCAGTTATGAGAAACCACCTGTGTGCTGTGTGACACAAAAATGAAATATTGAAAAATGAACAAATCTGAATATCGTGCTTTTGTATCAGAAGAACTCGGCGTACGTTCTTAAAAACAGGGTCGCCAATTACGGGACGCGACCTCCGGGTTTCCTTTGCTACCGTGAGGCGATATGCAAATGGACTATTAGCTGAACTCGAAATTCTATTATAAATTCCCCCAGTGCGATTCTTGTGCGCTTTTCTTTGCAATATAAACCTCTGTTGATGAATCGCATTGGGTGGGGTCTCTTGCCTCATAGAAAGTAGTGATGGATGCAAATTATTAACATCAAGTTAGCCCCACCAAAATTTTTGACTACGTTGTAGGATACAGTTGATGTGTCAGTGTAGGTAGTTTGAAATATGATGATGCATTCCTTCTTCAGGCCGAAAGTGGCCCATCGGGACCATCCGATCGCCGTGTCATCCTCAGCAGGGGATGCGGATGGGAGGGGCGTATAGTCAGCACAGCGCTCTCCCAGTCGTTATGATGGTTTTCTTTGACCGGAGCCGCTACTATTCTGTCGAGTAGCTCCTCAATTCGCATCACGAGGCTGAGTGCACCCCGAAAAATGGCAACAGCGCATGGCGACTCGGAGGGTCACCCATCCAGGTACCGGCCACGCCCGACAGCGCTTAACTTCGGTGATCTGACGGGAACCGGTGTATCCACTGTGGCAAGGCCGTTGTAGTTTGAAATATCGGGAAAGATAATCAAATTTATTCAATATGAGAATTTACAAATGCTCATAAATCGCATTAACGACGTGATGCCTCTTGAATGTGACAGATTAATAACTTAAAAAGGAGAAATGAGTACAACACGTATGTACAACTACAAAACCTAGCGATGCGAATTGGCACTTCCCCTTAACTGAATGAGAGTACTTTCCATCCGTATCTAATCACAGAATAGGGCTAGGATATGCTGCGATATTCAATAGATCAACGGCCAACCGTTTAACTTCTATGAACTGAAAGGCTGATCGTGCTATGGCCGGGGCTGCGTACATTACCTATTCTGCTCTTCTGCTCCAGACACGTCGTCGTGTTGTTATGGCGATCAGGTATGGTGTCTCTGCAACCACAACGGCGCGTGTACGCGACACAATCCCGCAAACTTATCCGGAATTCGGATAAGGTACACAGCTACTCCGCAATCACTCTGTATCGCCCGATACGGAGTACTGCGTCCTTATCGGACGGACGCTGAAACGCAAGTGCCTCATTTCTACCAAAAATATAGTGCGGCTTGCCGCTCCGCTGGTGCGGCTGTCCAAATTTTTCAACAATGAGCGCCACACCCGCTCGGCTGTTGAGTGCGCGGCAGGCATCGCTTGCGTCACGTCGATCTCGCCAATCTCGGACGCCTGTGGGAGTCGCCGCTCGTCCGAAGAACTTTCCAGACGCTTCCTTGGCACCAGCGTCAAAATGGACACATTCCACTCCTCTGTCCCACGCTCAAAAAATATGGGATGAGGGATTCGCAGAGGTACATTCCTTGGTGGCAATGTCGCCCGCAAGGCTCGAGGTTTTTGTAAACCCAGGCCGACACGGCCGAGGGAGAACACATACTGGGGTGCTGGAGGTTGTAAAACTCGACCTTCGAGCCAACGCGCTGCTAGCTTCCCGCCACGGCACCCTGAGTACAATTCCGTACGAAAATCTACCTGCAAAAATTATTTGCACTTAACGCAATGCAGTACATTCTCATTGCTCTTCCCTTAGCCATCTCTGTTAGCATAGCACGATGAACCGTATATTTGTTTACATCCATGCTGCTATTTGTGACTACTGCCTTGATTAGTTATTCAAAAAGGCAAAGTGGTAATTGATGTAAGAGCCGCACTCACAAGTATGCCACCTTACAACTTCAGAAACTTTGCTTCATTTATATTCACTACGTTCTTTCAGGAGCGCAGCAGACGACACGACTTTTAGCTTTCTGCTTTCTTGAATAAGACCAACAGATTTTTGCATGGCGCTGCGTAGAAGTCTGCCATAAAGAGCCCACGACGAAGAAATGCGGCAATGAATCTCAATAGTGCGTCACAGTGCACATTAAGCTTCAAAAGAGGAGTGCTGTAACATGAGCTAAACGTAGATCACGAGTGTTTTTCCTTATTTTTTCTCTTATTTGTACCACTCCAGCCAGCTTTTGACACACATGGAATCTCACACACGCACACACACACACACACACACACACACACACACACACACACACACACACACTCATGAGTCGCGTGCAATACTTACATTGGTTGTAAATAAATTACTTACATTATGTGCTCCATCATTGTCATGTCATGTCACCCAAAATGCAAATTCAGTGTTGTTGGTGTTGTGGTCTTCAGTCTGAAGACTGCTTTGATGCAGCTCTCCATGCCACTCTAGCCTCTTCGTCTGCTTACTGTATTCATCTCTTGGTCTCCCTCTGCGATTTTTATCCCCCACACTTGCCTCATATAATAAATTAGTGATCCCTTGATGTCGCAGAATGTGTGGTAACAACCGATTACCTCTTCTAGAGAGGTTCCGCCACAAATTTGTTTTCTCTTCAGTTGTGTTCAGTACCTCATCCCCACATAATCTCCTGCATTCTTATGTAGAACAAAATTTCAAAAGCTTCTATTCTCTTCTTGTCTAAAGTGTTTGTGGCGTGAGTTTCACTTCCATACATGGCTACACTCCCTACAGAAAAACTGAATTATATATATATATATATATATATATATATATATATATATATATATATATATATATACTCCTGGAAATGGAAAAAAGAACACATTGAAACCGGTGTGTCAGACCCACCATACTTGCTCCGGACACTGCGAGAGGGCTGTACAAGCAATGATCACACGCACGGCACAGCGGACACACCAGGAACCGCGGTGTTGGCCGTCGAATGGCGCTAGCTGCGCAGCATTTGTGCACCGCCGCCGTCAGTGTCAGCCAGTTTGCCGTGGCATACGGAGCTCCATCGCAGTCTTTAACACTGGTAGCATGCCGCGACAGCGTGGACGTGAACCGTATGTGCAGTTGACGGACATTGAGCGAGGGCGTGTAGTGGGCATGCGGGAGGCCGGGTGGACGTACCGCCGAATTGCTCAACACGTGGGGCGTGAGGTCTCCACAGTACATCGATGTTGTCGCCAGTGGTCGGCGGAAGGTGCACGTGCCCGTCGACCTGGGACCGGACCGCAGCGACGCACGGATGCACGCCAAGACCGTAGGATCCTACGCAGTGCCGTAGGGGACCGCACCGCCACTTGCCAGCAAATTAGGGACACTGTTGCTCCTGGGGTATCGGCGAGGACCATTCGCAACCGTCTCCATGAAGCTGGGCTACGGTCCCGCACACCGTTAGGCCGTCTTCCGCTCACGCCCCAACATCGTGCAGCCCGCCTCCAGTGGTGTCGCGATAGGCGTGAATGGAGGGACGAATGGAGACGTGTCGTCTTCAGTGATGAGAGTCGCTTCTGCCTTGGTGCCAATGATGGTCGCATGCGTGTTTGGCGCCGTGCAGGTGAGCGCCACAATCAGGAAAGGTGGATATACACTGTACTAGTGCCGACATTGTACATGCTCTGTTGCCTGCATACGACTGAGGCACACAGGGCCAACACCCGGCATCATGGTGTGGGGAGCGATCTCCTACACTGGCCGTACACCACTGGTGATCGTCGAGGGGACATTGAATAGTGCACGGTACATCCAAACCGTCATCGAACCCATCGTTCTACCATTCCTAGACCGGCAAGGGAACTTGCTGTTCCAACAGGACAATGCACGTCCGCATGTATCCCGTGCCACCCAACGTGCTCTAGAAGGTGTAAGTCAACTACCCTGGCCAGCAAGATCTCCGGATCTGTCCCCCATTGAGCATGTTTGGGACTGGATGAAGCGTCGTCTCACGCGGTCTGCATGTCCAGCACGAACGCTGGTCCAACTGAGGCGCCAGGTGGAAATGGCATGGCAGGCCGTTCCACAGGACTACATCCAGCATCTCTACGATCGTCTCCATGGGAGAATAGCAGCCTGCATTGCTGCGAAAGGTGGATATACACTGTACTAGTGCCGACATTGTACATGCTCTGTTGCCTGTGTCTATGTGCCTGTGGTTCTGTCAGTGTGGTCATGTGATGTATTTGACCCCAGGAATGTGTCAACAAAGTTTCCCCTTCCTGGGACAATGAATTCACGGTGTTCTTATTTCAATTTCCAGGAGTGTATATATATATCGGTGTTCACAAACACGCGTATCTTTCCGTTAGCAATACACGTTTTTTAACCGCTCTACTTCACCCATCATCAGTAATTTTGCTACCTGAATATCAAAACTCATCTACTTGCAATACGCAACATTCATGCCTGTAGACAACTTTCCTGGTGTGTGCTACTTACTGCGAGTAAGTTACGTGAAAGTGACTATATTCACTAACATAACGATGTTCCCTGAATTTTATTCGTGGCCCTCAGACAAAATACGCTACACTAGTGAAGTCGCCTGGCCGTAGATACTTACTGCTAGCGTGCGAAGCCGGGCCGGGACGCTAGTTGATCTATAAACAATGCAAGTAGTTGTGTGGCTGCGCTTCTAAATAGGGTTTCAAGATGGATATGTTGACGGATACATGAGCTGCAACTGAAGGGAGAAATGTAATAAGGCTTTTGCGTTAAAAAGAGAAAAGAGGCCCCTAGCTGCAGGTCATAGTTTGCTATCGGAAGCTTATTGAGCGAGTGTAGTCCCACCAGAAAAAGTGAGATTTTTGGTGCCTCGGTGGTTGGTTTAGAATGGACTGTATTGGAAAAACTTGCAAACATCCCCGGATCTCTTCGTGCCAGATAGAACACCTGGGCCGCCCCCACTTCAGGAGGCTGTTGTTAACTGACTTCTAGATCTAGACCTTGGTATCTCTCCTGTCGGTTTTGACAGATTGGTTTACCAGTGGAACAAATTGTTAGACAATCAAGTATACGATATGGAAAAGTAATATTTACCAGGCTCTTATTAGCTTGCAAGGGGAGGCAACGACGTTTGGAATGCAGATTTACCGCAAACTTCTTACACTCTTAGTACTCCATGAGGACAACAAAATGTGTAAGCAGTAGCGCGTACTTCTCAAGCATTATTGAGAAAATCGCTAGATAATTTCGGTCGTCAAATATATATCTGTGCGTGGCCATTTTTACCACGAAGCTGCGGCAACCGAGTGGACGCGTAGTCAGCGTTCGGCTGCGGTGGGGCGAGGACACACGCTGCGTCCCGCCGTGCGCTACTGTGAGCGCTTGCTTGTGTTTACCTTTTCGCAGCGTGAATTGTATTTGTTCCAAGATCAGTGCGATTACGGCACACGCATGGTGCCACGATACGATCAGAATTACCTTCCAACCAGATCACGCACCTCGTCGAGCCTATGAAATAGAACAGTTCGTAAGCGACGATCTACGTTTAGATCCGGCGACAGTCGTCAGAATACATTTTTCTATAACGGCGAGCGTGGTTCATGTTAAAATGACCAGTGCAGAGGTCTGCGCGACAGTGGTGTCTAAATACTCGAACTCACTCAGATTCAAACATTCTGACGGCATATCGGTGCAGTGACGGTGGATCATGCAGGCATGGGCCTGAGGACTTTAAATGTTTTTGAGCTCACCTTCGAGGTCCCAGAGGAAGTTGTCAAGGACGCCTTCCGACCATACGGCAATGTCATCAGTCACGTTGCAGAAAAGTGGCAACTTTTTCGACGTATAAGGCCTACAATGTTGTGCGACAAATTAAACTTGAGCTCAAGAAACATGTGCCGTCCTATTTGAACATCGGTGACTGTCGTGCAGTCATAATATACGATGGCCAACCGCGTACCTGTTCCGGATGTGGGCAGGAAGGCCATGTTCGATCGGGCTGCTTACAACGTAGACTTACGCAGACACCAGTGGGAGACTCCGTTTCGCCGACGGGGACGACAATCCTGCCCCTCACATACGCTCAGACGACGATGCGCACCATAGATGAGGAAGAAACGGGCGGTCGGGCACATCCATCGACGTCAGAAGGACCAAGTGAGGAAGTGGAAGGACCCACGATGCCAACCCAGATGTCGCCCCCTCCACAGCAACAACAGCAGCAACAGTCCCACGGAATCCAGACGCAACATAACATTCAGGACGAGAGGGACGCCGGCCGAAGTGGCCGTGCGGTTAAAGGCGCTGCAGCCTGGAACCGCAAGACCGCTACGGTCGCAGGTTCGAATCCTGCCTCGGGCATGGATGTTTGTGATGTCCTTAGGTTAGTTAGGTTTAATTAGTTCTAAGTTCTAGGGGACTAATGACCTCAGCAGTTGAGTCCCATAGTGCTCAGAGCCATTTGAACCATTTTGAACGAGAGGGACGTGGACGCGAACATTGTCCCGACCGCGGCTTTCCTCGCGGAAGGTGATACGATGCTGGATTGCCTCCCACATTCGGATAGGGATGTCCAAGTTCGAAAACAACGTTCGCCTCGACGACGCAAGGGACTTCGGCCGACCCCTTCTGACGATTGCCTCCTACGCACTGCCGGTCAAGAAGATGATATCTCGTCAGACGGCATGGATTCTGTGCCTGCTGAGGATCTAAGTGGTGTAGACGTTTCGCTTGCCCATACCACGAGTGCCCGGTTACTTCTTGCACCACAGATGCAGTAGGTCGCGTCGATGGATGGAGCTCCATCCACCTCTTCCAAAGACGACGTGGGTGAAAGAGATTTAGGTGCCGATCAGCTACTCAGCATTGTGTTGCGCCCACAGTGGTCGGACGATGTTAAGGAACTCCCTGGTGAGGGCACGGGTGACAGGGAAGGGGGTGGCATTTGAGATGCCACTCCTAGCGTGAAAGAATCATAATCTCACCAACTGCGACATGGTCGTGTATTACAAACAGTGATCCAATACTGTCAAATGTTTTTTTCTTTTATTCCAGTCTTTGATCACAATATGAATTCTTTAGACGATGACCGGTTTCAGTCCGTAATGACTATCCTCAGATCTTTTTTACACCATGCCCTTATGGCCTTATCACTTTAGGACAAGGTGTAAAAAATATCTGAGGATAATCATTATGGACTGAAACCGGTCCTCGTCTAAAGAATTCATATTGTGATCAAAGACTGGAATAAAAAAAAAAAAAAACATTTGACTCATAATCTGTAACGGGTTCGGTGGGTCCGGCATCTCTTGCAGTTATCCTCGATTCCAATGGCGCCTACTCCAGGTGAAGAGGCTAGGTAGCACAACTTTCGCCTTGCCACAATCAATATCAGTGTGATAAGAGCACCACACAAACTGACAATGCTACAACGCATGCTCGACGCGGCGGACATTGACAGGGTACTCCTACAGCAAGTACGTGTCGCCAGTTTCCCTGACATCTACGGACATACCGCCCACACCTCCCACGCCTCTTCTACCGATTGTGGTGTGGCTGTCCTGCTACGGGAAAGCTTGACGGCTACGGACTTAATGTACCTTCCGAGTGCAAGAGCCACGGCCATAACTGTCAACGGTGTAGAACTCATCAATGTATATGCCCCTTCAGGATCAGGGAGACACAGAGATCGAGTCCGCTTTTTTTTGGAAGATATTACGTCTCTGTATGGGCCGCATACACGATATGGTGATCGGAGGCGATTTTAACTGTACGTTATCTCCGTCTTATCAGCAGCCACATCAAGTACCGTATGCGGAATTGGAAATGCTAGTGCGAGACTTCCACCTGCTCGACATGTGGTGCCAGATCGATGGCCCAGCGCCCCCGCCTCTTCTATCGATTGTGGTGTGGCTGTCCTGCTGCGGGAAGGCTTGGCGGCTACAGACGTAATGTACCTACCAAGTGCAAGAGCTCCTGGTTACACCTATTATACAAGCCAATCGTCAAGTCGGTTAGACAGGATTTACGTCACAAGCACCCTTTCGACGGCGACGAGAGGAGCAGAGCTCTGGCCCACTACATTCACCGACCACACAGCCTATATTTGCACCATTGCCCTCCAACCTGCACGTGTGTGGCGCAGTAGGCCCCCCTGGAAACTGAACGTCGCCCATCTGGACGAGCCGGCACGTAAAGGTGCTATTGAAGAGTCATGGAACGCGTCCTTACAGCGTCGTGGTCGGTACTGATCGACCGTCAGTTGGTGTATTGAATGTGCGAAGGCTGCTCTTAGGCACACCTTCATAGCTTACCGCTGGGAAGCGGCGGCGTGGAGGAGGAGCACGGAAAATTTTTATTACACCGTCCTACGGGAATGTCTTGCTATGGAGCCCTCACCTGACAGGCAGATCATAGTCAATCGCGCGAAACCGCAGCTCGCCTCCATAGCACGCCATCATTTACAGCCGGCCGTGGTGGCCGAGCGGTACTAGGCGATACAGTCTGAAACCACGCGACCGCTATGGTCGCAGGTTCGAATCCTGCCTCGAGCATGAATGTGTGTGGTGTCCTTAGGTTAGTTAGGTTTAAGTTGTTCTAAGTTCTAGGGGACTGATTACCTCAGAAGTTAAGTCCCATAGTGCTCAGAGCCATTTGAACCATCATTTACAGGGCGCTGTTATACGGTCGCGTGCTCCAACAGGCTACAATCAGAAAGGCCGTCAACGCACCACGTGCTCTTAGAGTGCAGGAGGCGCCGTAGGGCGTTGGTAACCGACATGATAACGGGCGACGGACGACGCGTGTTAGAACAAGCACATATAGCAGACGCCTTCTATGGGCATTATACTCACCTTTATTCATAAGTGCTCCCTGATTTGGTGAGGGTATAAACCGTTTCTGCACATGTCAGTTTTGCCGGCAAAAGTGGCCGAGCGGTTCTAGGCGCTACAGTCTGGAACCTCGCGACCGCTACGGTCGCAGGCTGAAATCCTGCCTCGGGCATGAATGTGTGTGATGTCCTTAGGTTAGTTAGGTTTAAGTTGTTCTAAGTTCTAGGGGACTGATGACCTCAGAAGTTAAGTCCCATAGTGCTCAGAGCCATTTTTGAACATGTCAGTTCCACCAGACATGGTACCGACTTTACTAAGAGAAGTGACAGAAGTGCTCGACGCCATTGGTGAAGGTGCTCCCCATAAATCAGCAGCAATTTACGGACTACCATTAGAGTTCTATCGTGCCTTTAAACAACTATTGGTACCGTGTTGTGTTGAAATTTGTCAGGAATTAATGTCCCCAGGTATACCGTTGCCTGCACCGTTCTTGGAAGGACTGATTGTACCCATCCATAAGCCGAAGGGGCGGAATTATGTCCGCGGTTATCGCCCCTTAACATTATTGAACAGCGACTTCAAGATCTTTTCTAGGCTGCTATAAGAACGTCTTAGCGGCACACTATTGCACGATTGCACGTCCTGTCCAGCGATCAGACGTGCTTGGCGGGACCCAACAACATCAGAACTGCGTTACGTCGTTACAGGGATCTCATCTCCCTTGCACAGGTGAGACGTTTTCCGGCAGCCCTGGCTTCTATCGACTTTAGCCAGGCTTTTGACCGTGTGGGCCACACCTTCCCTTACGGCCGTTCTACGGCGCATGGAATGTCTCGACCCCATTATCACAGTGTTGACACGCCTTCTGCATGGTGCTACTTCTCGAGGTCTTGTTAATGGAAGACTGACAGCATCCATGCCGATCCGCTGATCAGTACGACAGGGATGTCCATTATCTACATTGTTATATCGATTGGCCTTAGAACCTTTGTTGTGTGGTCTCCGAGGCAGGCTCACTGGGAAACAGTTTGGCGGCTCCATCTATCGCTGCACTGCATATGCGGATGATTTGATGATCGTTATACGTGGAGCTGCCGATATGGCGGCAGCTTTGGACTGAATTGCAACCTACGGTACAGCTTCTGGTAGCCAAATCAACGTTGACAAGTCCATCGCCTTGAGCATCGGGATAGGGCTACCGCATTAACACATTGCCCCTTAACGCTTCAGTGATACTGTCCGCTGCTTGGGCTTAGGTTTCATGAACGACATGCGACGCGCGTCAGCGCTCAGTTATCGACGCCTCCTTAATCAAATTCGGGCCGGAATTGCAAATCGGCGCTTGCAGTCCCTCAACATCGTTCAGCGGGCGCATTATGCCAGTGTATACCTTGCGTCCCGCGTACCACATATCGCCCAAACGCTACCCATTCCGAACCCCTTGGCGCATAGCATTTAGGCAGCGCTGGGATATTTCGTCAGCGCTGGTATGTTACTGAAGATCAGACACATATCTCTTACCCTCCCCAAGGAGGAAGGTGGTCTCGGCCTAGTCAATGTACATGACAGGGCCATTGCCCTCTATGTTAGCTCACATTTAGGTCTGCTGCGCCGTTGTCCTACAAGTCTCACGAGTTTGCTTCCGACCTGCTTCACTAAGAGCACCGGTGCCGCAACAGGACATCCCAGCGCTCCTCTTTTATATAGGACGTTTCTATTTAGAAGAAAGTTATTCCAGTGCAGCGCTCACGACACCACGAATGGCCACAACTCGACACCTATATCACGACATGCTACAACGCCGCCCCCTTAATGTGGTCGAACTAAAATATCCTAACCTACGGTGGCGCGTGGTGTGAAAGACTGTACACGATGCCATGCTTGATTCTGATGTTGTTTCCCAATGGTACGTCGTCGTTAATGGGAAGCTGGTGACACAAGCCTCTACAATATCCACGTGGCAGAATCTCCCAACTGTGTGGGTTGTAATACAATAGATTCTGAGGAGCACCACCTCAGCTGTGGTGAGGCGGAACCGGTTTGGCACCTAGTGCGGCAGATGATGGCTCATCTCTTGAGAGTTACGCCGGAGCATGTATCTGCACGCACGTTATTGTTTCCGGATGAGACATTTTACCCCAAGACTCGGACCAACTTAGTCGCCTTGATACGTGGACATGCGGTACATTACCTCTGTCGTGACGGACACAAGAATTTACTCGACTTCTGGATCTATTTGCAAGAAAGACATCATGCTATTGCCGGGCATACCAGATATCGACGATGCTTCACAAACTACCTATGGAGTGCCTTTCACAGCCCGCCGTGTAGTTGGAATGTTCCAGGCAGTGGTAGGTGAGATCAGAACGAAGTGCAAACGATCATACATTGAACTATCTTTATCAGTAGGCGCAGTTGCTGAGAAGCCTGACTACTAAGTGGTAGCTTTATTTTCAGGTTATTTATGTTTACTATCTACAATGGTGTCTTCATTCTGTCTTAGTTTCTCCAGGCTTGACTATCCATGACTGTTCGCACATTGATATCTATATGTCCATACTGTTAAAAAATAAATAAATAAAATTCAGTACCCTACTACAAATACCCTTCCCCCACCTCCATTCATTGTGTTTTTGTGGGTTGGAACACACACGTTAACCACATATAGCATAATTTCTTCACATTTTAGATGGGGGGGAGCGGGGAAGGGGGGGGGGGTCGTTACTTATAGTTAGGATGCCAACGCCTGAAGAGGTAAGAGTTCATTTTTGTTTGGCAGGGACACAAGTGGCGGTGCCCCATAGGGATGCCTATAATATAAAAATATAATATAAGACAGCAAAAAAAAAAAGTTCCGGCCGCAGCACAAATTTTAATTCATTTAACGTTGAAGCCTCGTAATCGTTGGATCGCTGGATCGAGTCCCGTTGTCAGTTTTTTTTATTATTTCTAACACAGTCATTTTCTTTACTATATATATTACAATTGATACAATGGGAAAAATACGTGTAATCGGATGAACTTTTATTAAATTTGGCAATCTACAAATTTTTATTATCACAAATAATATAATATTCATAACTATCGACAGCCCGAAACGACTTGTTACCTGCAAGTTTTGACCGGCACAGACGGCTTTCGAAAGATGTACAATTACTCGTCGCTTTCGACATTACAAGTACAAGTTGCAGGATGGTATTTTTCGTAAAAACATTGAAAACGTAATGTTAAACGGCACCAGCTGCATTGATAAATGCTATGTTTCCGCATACGCAAGATCTTTTGAGGTTTTCCGTGGAGAAACAAACCTCGTTAACATTTTCAAAAATCTCTCTTTCAGGCGATAATTTGGAAGCAAACCATGCATAACGCAGCATTTTCTTAAATATCGCTGCTGATAATTGGTCATGCAGTATCGAGTGTATTTTAATAGCGTCTTCACGAGAAGCAATTTCTCTTTCTCTTTCGATTAAATACGAACAGTTTTGAAGACACGGTCAACCATACATTTTCAGTATCACTTTATGCGTTTGGTCTTTTACTAGTTTTGTGTGTTTACGAGAAGTTAAAGTGGAGCTATGAGGCATTTTATGCCTAATGTTGGTAGAAACAGTGTGGTATGGGACCCTCATTAAATCAGTTTGCTTCGACTTATTACGAATTGTAGACGTGTTTTCATTTGTGAAGCGTTTAACCAGCGAGAATGCTTGAAATTCAACAGATTTCTGTTTTAGCGGTTATTTTCATGTCAGAACTCGTCATACCGTTTCATTCCGAAGACGATGTCTAACTTGGCGAATACCGGTAACAGTTTCAGTCCAAAATTAATGTTCTCAGTCCAAGTTAATGTTTCCCTTCCCTTTTAATAGTTTGGTCAGACTGCTTTAATTGAAAAAAATAATGTTTTTACTATTACATGAACACCATTATATCTAGGTAAAAAGACAAGGGCTAGTAGAAATTCTTGGCTAAAGAAGAAATGTTGAATTTAATTGATGAAAGCAGAAAATAGAAAAATGCAGTAAATGAAGCAGGCAAAAAAGGATACAAACGTCTCAAAAATGAGATCGGCAGGAAGTGCAAAATGGCTAAGCAGGGTTCGCTAGAGGACAAATGTAAGGATATTGAGACTTATCTCACTAGGGGTAAGATAGATACTGCCTACAGGAAAATTAATGAGACCCCTGGGGAAAAGAGAACCACTTGTATGAATATCAAGAGCTCAGATGGAAACCCAGTTCTAAGCAAAGAAATGAAAGCAGAAAGATGGAAGGATTATACAAAGAGTCTGTACAAGGGCGATGTACTTGAGGACAATATTATAGAAATGGAAGAGGATGTAGGTGAAGATGAAATAGGAGATATGATACTGCGTGAAGAGTTTGACAGAGCACTGAAAGACCTGAGTCGAAACAAGGTCCCGGGAGTAGACAACATTCTATTAGAACTACTGACAGCCTTGGGAGAGCCAGTCCTGACAAAACTCTACCATCTGGTGAGCAAGATGTATGAGACAGGCGAAATTCCCTCAGACTTCAAGAAGAATATAATAAAGAGCAGGTGTTGACAGATGTGAAAATTACCGAACTATCAGTTTAATAAGTCACGGCTGCAAAATACTAACACAAATTCTTTACAGACGAATGGGAAAACTGGTAGAAGCCGAACTCGGGGAAGATCGGTTTGGATTCCGTAGAAATATTGGAACACGTGAGGCAATACTGACCCTACGACTTATCTTAGAAGATAGATTAAGGAAAGGCAAACCTAAGTTCCTAGCATTTGTAGACCTAGAGAAAGCTTTTGACAATGTTGACTGGAATGCTCTCTTTCAAATTCTGAAGGTGCCAGGCGTAAAATAAAGGGAGCGAAAGGCTATTTACAATTTGTACAGAAACCAGATGACAGTTATAAGAGTCGAGGGGCATGAAAGGGAAATGGCTGGTTCAAATGGCTCTGAGCACTATGGGACTTAACATCTGAGGTCATCAGTCCCCTAGAACTTAGAACTACTTAAACCTAACTAACCTAAGGACATCACACACATCCATGCCCGAGGCAGGATTCGAACCTGCGACCGTAGCGGTCGCGCGGTTCCAGACTGAAGCGCCTAGAACCGCTCGGCCACACCGGCCGGCGGCATGAAAGGGAAGCAGTGGTTGGGAAGAGAGTGAGACAGGATTGTAGCCTGTCCCCGATGTTATTCAATCTGTACATTGAGCAAGCAGTAAAGGAAACAAAAGAAAAATTCGGAGTAGGAGAAATAAAAAATTTGAGGTTCGCCGATGACATTGTAACTCTGTCAGAGACAGCTAAGGATTTGGAAGAGCAGTTGAACGGAATGGACAGTGTCTTGAAAGGAGGATATAAGGTGAACATCAACAAAAGGAAAACGAGGATAATGGGATGTAGTCGAATTAAATCGGGTGATGCTGAGGGAATTAGATTAGAAAATGAGACTCTTAAAGTAGTAAAGGAGTTTTGCTATTTGGGGAGCAAAATAACTGATGATGGTCGAAGTAGAGAGGACATGAAATGTAGACTGGCAATGGCAAGTAAAGCGTTTCTGAAGAAGAGAAGTTCGTTAACATCGAGTATAGATTTAAGTATCGGGAAGTCGTTTCTGAAAGTACTTGTATGGAGTGTAGCCATGTATGGAAGTGAAACATGTATGATAAATAGTTTGGACAAGAAGAGAATAGAAGCTTTCGAAATGTGGTGCTACAGAAGAATGCCGAAGATTAGATGGGTAGGTCACATAACTAATGAGGAGGTAATAAATAGAATTGGGGAGAAGAGGAGCTTGTGGACAACCTGATTAGAAGAAGCGATTGGTTGGAAGGACATGTTCTCAGGCATCACGGGATCTCCAATTTAGTATTTGAGAGCAGCGTGGAGGGTAAAAACCATAGAGGGAGACCAAGAGATGAATACACTAAGCAGATTCAGAAGGATGTAGGTTGCAGTAGGTACTGGGAGATGAAGAAGCTTGCACATGATAGAGTAGCATCGAGAACTGCTTCAAATCAGTGTCAGGAGTGAAGACCACTACAACAACAACCATCATATCTTGCAGATATACTACAAACCCTCACATAACGCTCCCGCAGGCATCACGAAGACAATATTAGACTAATTATAGTGGGAAGATAAGTGTTTAAGCGGTTATTCGAGCAACACTCCATACATGTGTGAATGTGACGGAAGGAAGACGTGAGAACTGGTACAATCAGAAGTACCCTCCGCCATATACTTCCCAGTGGTGCGAATATAGATGTAGATGTAAAATTATGGAGTGTGCTGTTTCGTTACTAATCGTACGCTAAAACAGATCCATCGGAAATATTTTACTAAATCTTAAGGGCGAGAGTGGTGGGGAGTTGTGGGAGTTAAGTCTCCCTCGGGGTAAAGCAGCCGGGCGGAGACTCGCCCCAGCGCGACGCCGGAACGCGTGTCCGGCGCGCAGACTTCTAGGAACGGCGGCGCAAGCAATCTGGGGAAATGCACGGGCGCCAGCCAACCCGCCCAGCGGCCGCCAATAAAGCGTATCGAGCGCGTCGAGTTCCCAACTCGCGGCAGTCGGACACAAACTTTATTCGTTCTCCGTCACGACCTGAACAGAGCGGGATCGCCCCGATGGAGCGGAATAACATTGGCGGGTCCGGCCGCGACCTCGTTCCGAACCGATTTCCACGCGATCCGGCAAAAAGTTGTCTCGCCGGCGCCAGCGGCTGACGCGATTAGACTGCGCCCGGGCACGGCCGGCTTCTGCCACGTTCACTCCGCGTCGACTCCATAAGTAAAGAGGACGCGGGCGAGCGAATTGCTCGCCGACTGCTGTTCGGCAATTGTTCGGCACGTGTTGCTGCAAATTGCACTGGAAGGGAGGGTGCATACGCAAAGGGTCATTATCTGTTGCGTGAATATCCACGTGAAAAAGCAGATGCGTTTCTTCTCTCTTTCGTTTTCATTTGTTTGCCTCGTGATGACTGGGTGTTGTGTGATGTCCTTAGGTTAGTTAGGTTTAAGTAGTTCTAAGTTCTAGGGGACTGATGACCATGGATGTTAAGTCCCATAGTGCTCATGCCCGAAATAATTAATTAATGTTGAAATAGATATATACCGGGTGATCATAAAGTAAGTATAAATTTGAAAACTGAATAAATCATCGAATAATGTAGATAGTAATGTACAAATTGACACACATGCTTGGAATGACATGTGGTTTTATTGGAACCACAAAAATACGAAAGTTCAAAAAATGTCCGACAGATGGTGCATCATCTGATCAGAGTAGCAATAATAAACATAACAAAGTAAGACAAAGCGAAGATGATGTTCTTTACAGGAAATGCTCAATATGTCCACCCTCATTCCTTAACAATAGCTGTAGTCGAGGAACAATGTTGTGAACAGCACTGTAAAGCATGTCCGGAGTTATGGTGAGGCATTGGCGTCGGATGTTGCCTTTCAGCATCCCCCGTCACGGTAGCAGTTATAAAACCAGAATCACGCACTTCCTCGAAGAAAAAAGGCCCGATAACGGTAGATGTTGTAAATCCAACCCATACCGTGACTTTCTCGTCGTGCAATGGAGTTTCCACGACAGTTCTAGGATTTTCGGTAGCCCAAATTCTGCAGTTGTGGGCGTTGACAGACCCTCGGAGCGTGAAATGAGCTTCGTCGGTCCACAACACGTTACTCAACCAATCGTCATCTTCCACCATCTTTTGAAACGTCCACACCGCAAATGCCCCTCCGCTTCACTAAATCGCCAGGTAACAGTTCATGATGCCGATGGATTTTGTACGGACAGCATCAGAGGGTACGCCTAAGTGCCAACCAAACAGTAATGTATGTGATGCCGGTGCGACGTGCGACTGCACGAGCGCTGACTTCCCCGTGCATAGACGAAACCGCTACAGTCTCCATTTCTTCCTGAAATGTTTCAGCAGCATTACACCCACTACGGGGTCTATCGTCTAAACAACCCGTGGCTTCGAACTTCGAAATCATTCTCGCCACAGCTGCATTTGTCAACGGACCTTTACCCGTACGAATCCCCTTCCTATGGCGATAGGATCGTAACGCTGAACTAGCACATTCCCCATTCTGATAATACAGCTTCACTAAAAGCGCCTTTTCAGGTAACGTCAACATGCTGCGACTGCTGGCGCATCTGATTCTCTCTCTCGTTACAGCTCCTTTTATACACGATTGTCACGCGCAGTCACTGACGTTTTGCTGTCCAGTGCCATCTGTCGGACATTTTGTGAACTGCGGACATGCTTTACAGTGCTGTTCACAACATTATTCCTCGACTAAAGCTATTGTTGAGGAATGATGGTAGACATATTGAGCATTTCCTGTAAAGAACATCATCTTTGTTTTATCTTACTTTGTTATGCTAATTATTGCTATTCTGACCAGCGAAGCGCCATCTGCGGGCGTTTTTTGCACTTTTGTATTTTTTTGGTTCTAATAAAACCCCATATCATTCCAAGCATGTGTGTCAATTTTTACCTGTCTATCTACATTATTCCGTTGTTTATTAAGTTTTCAAATTTGTACAGATTTTTTGATCACCCGGTACAATGAACACCGTAAATTTTAATGTATTATCCAAGAGCATAAGCGATTTAACGATTACAAAGATGTAAGTGTGAAATGACGCTGCGAGGTAGCTACCGCTGACGTGGAGTATGTGAAGCAAAGAGCTTGTATTAAGTCGCGCGGTAGTAGGCAGTTCAAATGGTTCAAATGGCTCTGAGCACTATGGGACTTAACTGCTGTGGTCATCAGTCCCCTAGAACTTAGAACTACTTAAACCTAACTAACCTAAGGACATCACACACATCCATGCCAGAGGCAGGATTCGAACCTGCGACCGTAGCGGTCGTGCGGTTCCAGACTGTAGCGCCTTTAACCGATCGGCCACTCCGGCCTGCTAGTAGGCAGTTGCTCCTCGGGAGTAGCAGGAGTAACACGCCAGAGTCTGCTGCAATGGGCCGTGCGGTTAAAGGCGCTGCAGTCTGGAACCGCAAGACCGCTACGGTCGCAGGTTCGAATCCTGCCTCGGGCATGGATGTTTGTAATGTCCTTAGGTTAGTTAGGTTTAACTAGTTCTAAGTTCTAGGGGACTAATGACCTCAGCAGTTGAGGCCCATAGTGCTCAAAGCCATTTGAACCATTTGAATCTGCTGCGATGCTCTGGAGTGGGCAGTCGCTTAGTATTAAATATTCACTGTAAAGATTTCAGTGATGTGTGCCAATGATTTATGGAAGAAATAAGATTTGAAGTAAAGTTAATTAAAAAAATGCTACAAAAATTTTTATGAAAAGAGATAATTGATGAAGAACCTTCCTACATATTGTTACGTCGATCTGCAGTAAGGTAATCAATGTTCATGTATTATGCGCTTTTGCTGTAGAACGAACTTGAATGAGACCAGCTTTGTATGTAACCCAAAGATTTTTATCCCATCTTTTGTAAAGATCATTTGCTTGCGTAAATGTAATTTTTATGATATGGCTCAGCATTTGCAAGTCAGTTTCACATATAGGAAGATTTTCAAATAAGATATTACATTCATTGTCATCAGTCATGTTCCCCCTCCCTATTTCAAGTCGTTTTTATTTAAACAAATTCTATATGTGTCTCAGTCAAGTGTCTTACATTGTGGCTTTTACAACTGTATTTAGTTTAGTACTGCTGAAAGCAGATCAACGCGTTATCCAAGGCGACACCAGTACGAGGTTACAAAGTTATTTGACACGCGTATAGATTTTCACACAGTGACCACTTCTGTACGTGCTCAGATTTACAGGGCCGTAGTAAGATCGATTAAATATGAATGTACTTACCTCTAATTTGTCATTATCGCGCACACGCTTCAATTATTTTGGGTTTACTGGCATTGTTTTTATGCTAGTAGACAGATTGTTCAAAACAGGGTCAGGTAAATATGCAGATACACGTAATCAGATACGCAGTTAGCACAACACCTGGTGTAACTGTTCTTTGTTAGACACAAACATTACATCTTACTTTAGACATAAACATTACAATGATTAATATGAAACCAAACGACAGCTAAGCTAAAGGGCCAAAGCCAGCGATAGCGTATAAAAAGCAAAAGCACAGGCCTTCTTTTAAGATCAGAAGGTACTGTTAAGCATCAAATTCGTATTTCTACCACATGAAGTCGATGCACATGATGAGAGAAATGTTAAGACACATATTGTTAAAGGCTAAGAGAAGAACTGGATATTTTGTTTCTCTAAAACATATGCATCCTGTGTGTGCAACTGCTATCAATCAAATTTTTATCACATTGTCATCTAATTACACTGACGGAAAGAAAATCAACATCAAAAAAATTAAAGTAGAATAACGTAGTTTCGAGAGTACATTTTCCTAGGTACCATATTTAAGTGATTAAAATCGCAAGATCATAGGTTAATGTAAAGGCGATATAAGCCACTGCAAATGTGAAGTGCTGGCACATTCATAATCGGCGTAACCGCCAGAATGTTGAATGCATGCATGCAAAGGTCCTTGCGTTGTGTTGTACAGGTGCAGTATGTCAGATTGAGGAACGCAGTTCCATGGCTGTTCCACTCGGTCGGCCAATGTAGGTACCGTAAATGTATGTTGTCGATGATGCTAGGGTTATCGTCCAATGATGTTCCATATGTACTCTATTGGAGACGGATCTAGTTATCGAACAGGCCAAGGCGACATGTCTACACTCTCCAAAGCTCATTGTGTTACAAAAGCGATATATGAGTGAGCGTTATAGCTTTGGAAAACACCAACATGTCGAATCACCAGACTGACGTACAAATTTGCAGTCAGTCTTTGCGAGATAACTATGAGAGTGCTGCTCCTGTCATACAAAATCCCGGCCCAGACCGTAACTCCAGCTGTAGGTGTAATGTGTCCAGCACGCAGACAGGTTGTTTGCAGGCCCTCAACTGGTCTCCTTCTAACCAACACACTGCCACCAATGACACCGACGCAGAACCAGCTTTCATCAGGAAACACAGCGAACCTCGTCCCTGCCCTCATATGAGCTCTCGCTTGACACCACGGACGTCGCATGACAGTGGTTTGGGATCAGTGGAGCGCAAGCTGCAGGGTTTCTAGCTCAGAGCTGTCCTTGAAGTAACCAATTTGTTACAGTTCGTTGTGTCACAGGGGTGAACGGTTCAGATGAGATCGCTGCGTATGCTGACGACTTGTTAGCTGTGATACCAGCCAACACAAGGGCAATGTTGGAAAACAAGGCTAGTGGTAAGCTACACGCAATAAAATGGTGCAACCAAAACAGATTATCCATAGCAGTACAGGAAACAGCGGACTTAATGCTTAAGGCATCACTACGAAGACACCTGGCAATTAAGATAAACAACACAAACTTAAAACGCCAAGCTGTAGCAAGCTACCTTGGGGTACGCATTGACGAACGACGTAGCTTCAACGAACACATACGACTAGTCAGCAACAAAGCGGAATGTATACTTCACAAACTAGCGCCATTAAATTCGATACGACACAGATCACTATAAGAATGTACCACAGTGCACTTTTCGAGTCGGTACTAAGTTTCGCAGGTAGTACATGGGCACATAGATTCGCTTTCGTCACGAACAGTATCACTGTTTGGCGGGGGCACAGGATTGTGCTATTTGGACATCAGTCGATTCGCTGTATGTGGTGCTTGGAATATACCTGATCGATATAACCATCAGATATGAGGCTGCAACGTACTGACTGAAGATGGGTAGGCCTGAGAGTGTTGCAGCACATAGAAGATAGGCGTCAACTAAAAAAATTGGAGGGGGTCGATGCTTGGCAAAAAGAGTGGGACGGGAGTGATAAGGACCGTCGACTGTATTTATTTTTTCCCAATACCAGGAAGCGGTTATTCTTGCGCTATGTCAACCCAAGCCGAGGCATGGCTCTTTTTGTGACTGAACACGGCCCTTACTCCATGCTCTTGCAGCACTTGTCGCTTTCAGGAAGCAATCGCTGCAGATAAGGGGAAATTGGTTTCCCAGAACACTTACTTTTGAAATGCATTAGATACAGCCAATCACGTAATAACATAGAACACACAACGGAAACAACACTATATGATTCACTGAGGAACCCAAATATGTCGACACAGTTGAACATAATGGCCAACAACACATCAAAAGCGGAACATGACTTATACAAACAGACTCATCACTACAGAAGCCCAGAAGACGAAGATAGACATAGATAGCTCGGGTAGCTCCAGTACTGACGATGATACAAGTGATAGTGACAACACTGAAATAACATTTACACAAAATAAAAATAATGCGAAACTCGTGAAACACGCACAATTACTCATGTGAACATTAATCATAGATTGCGATTTATATCTTATTATGAATAAATCCAATTAAAAGCAGGAGTAATTAGAATAGTCCGTGGAAAGATATTGTTCTAGAATCCACGTTAAACCTAGACCGCCTGCAGCTGTGGCCGAGCGGTTCTAGGCATTACAGTCCGGAACCGCGCTGCTGCTACGCTCGCAGGTTCGAATCCTGCCTCGGGCATGGATTTGTGTGATGTCCTTAGGTTAGTTAGGTTTAAGTAATTCTAAGTCTAGGGGACTGATGACCTCAGATGTTAAGTCCCATTGTGCTTAGAGCCATTTGAACCATTTAAACCTAGACCCAACATGTTAATTACTTACATAAATGAACACATCATGGTAAATGTAATAATTTGAATGTAATATAAATTTAATATAAAGTAAGCAAGCAAAATCAAAGAGTATAAATACACAACAGAAACAGAGCATACATATTACGCAATTATACAAAATTAATGAGTCCATTACTCGAAAAAGTCTAGTTTTATTCTACAAAAATGTATTTACAAGATTAATAATAGGTTAGTTGTGGCCTGTTACATTTCCTACAGCTATGTAGGAATTATGTATAACTTAATTAGGTTACACTAAGGCAGGATGGTGTTCCAAAGCCATGCAGAATTTGTATGCTAACTAACCTAGTGGTAATAGTCAGTATGTAATCTAAAAAACATAACTCGCACAGCACTCTAACAAACAACGCCGACCTAGATTAGAGCCTCATGGACTGAACACATGGAGTTTTCCTGAAGAGGAATGTCCATGTGGATAATGCTAACGCGTGCAGCAGTACATATGGACGCTGGACGTGAAGTTCAATACAAAGCCCCCTTCCCCAGGTGGTGTTGGTGAAGGGATATCTACATCTACTCTTTCCTGTGTTCTTTTATCCTGTTTTTGAACTATAGCATAAATTATAATTTCCTACTTCCAAATTTCTGTATTTTTCTTTAAAAAATGAGTGTAATTGCCGTAAGTAAATAAAGGATAACACCAAAGTGCAGACAAAAGAATTCCACGCACCTCCCCTTCACGTAGTGGTGCATGGGTAGCACTGCCCGAGGCCCCAACTGCGCAGCACAATTTTGCTGCACGGTGGTGGCTGTGGGTACTGGGCGAGAGGTCCGTGTGGGGCACTACGGCCTGCATAAAGTAATAAAATGGCAAGTCCGAGTAGTCACATAATGCAGATTGAAAAAAAATGCAACTTGTCACTGTGGTGCCAACTGCTGCTCAAATAGCTGCTGCAGATGCAGTACGATGCGCCAGAGCCATAGGATGGTCTTTCCTCTCGATACTGCCCCGACCTTACATTTTCATGACTGCCATTGCCTGCAATCATGTACAGAGACTAAATTTCAGCCAAATTTCTCCATAGTATCTCAGAAGGAACATGAAGGTGTCGTAGCCGTATTACACGACGTCGTTCAAACTCACTGACGTGTTGAGAATGGCGTCTTTATCGCCTTAAAGGGACTCTTGACTAACATCAATTAACCACTTCCAGTCTCAAAGGTAACAAACAATCATGACTGTTACATGGTGTACTTAAAGCAAACCTGTTTGTATCCTCATAGTGGCGCTACTTGCAATACTCTTCTGTGACTGGCACGAAATTTGAACAAACATAATCTTCCAGATGAAGAAACACGCCTTATCAACTTTCGTTTCGTCGCACAACTCTTTCTTGGTGTTACGATTTTGTTTTTCCGTCAGCGTATTTTACTGGTTTTCGTTTCTTGCTATTGAAGTGACCCTTTTCTCTCATAGCAAACACAGGCGATTTTCTGTCGTCTTGAACAAAGTTCACGCAGCCTCATGAGTCCAAGTAAGGAGCTGCTTATATTAACTGACAGCGTCGTTGACATGTTAGTTATAGAAATAATCTTAAATATATATGCGAGAGTAAATATACTAATCGATCACCAAAATCCTGCGGTTCTCTATTAACAACAGACGCATTACTGAATAGGCTGTTGTATTTTCCCGATTCAATTCTAATGTGTAACCAATAAAAGAGAAAGCAGAGATGGATTAAGTGAGTACGTTTTCTGAGTAGAATCAAGCCAATTATCAACCAAAGAATGTTTCGCGTCATTAAATATTGCCGTAATATCAACTATAGTAACCTGACTAAACTAAACATTGCGTTTAATATTTTACCATTTTTCATTTTCTTAAGTCGTAACCATTTTTTAAATTTATTGTAAACGTTATTCGGAAGCAAATTTCATTTCGTCTTTGTAGTTCGGAGTGCATGAACATCAATGAAAATTACAGATAACAATCTGCAGCTCCATTGTTCTCAAACACTAGGTCGGCTCAGAGAACGCATTTTAGGTGCATACATAACAGTCACATAGATAGAAAAGAACATTCATTGAGAGTCGATATGCACAACACTCACTAAGCTCTATGAACTTGCGGAGCTGTACAGTGCTTTTGCAGTTGTCGGTGCTTTTGATGTGTAAGTTATGGAATTACAGATCTGAAGATCTGGAACTGCTAATGAAATTCCAGAATGAAATTTCCCCTCTGAAGCGGAGTGTGCGCTTCCAGAAAGTTGATAATGACATTAAATGTTATTGTCATCATGAGGCTACGGAAGTTATTTAAATGAAATACAAAATCCAAGGGTACACAAAGCATTAACGCCCCCTCCATCAGTGGAAGTTTAATCCTCCAGTATGTTGCTACGAAAGTGATGTTAAGGAAATATAGAACACTATACGTAGCGCTAACGTCACTGATTACAAGTAACACTTGTATATATCTTTTTTTTTAATTTTACTACATTTGCGTTAACCAAGCGAGCAGGAACAGAGGGTTAAGATAGTGGACGCGTAGTAAGTTGGAGTGAAGCTTAGATTCCCCTCCGGATTTCTAACTTTCCTTCCAACAGATGGCACTCAAGCAAATGGTACTGTAACTGAACCAGCAAGAGAACATCCATCTTTGCCTCATCTTTCACTAGCAACATCAGTAAGTTTCACCCTTGATATCGATGTCACGTTGAATTCTAAGTCTTTCGTTTTTTCTATTCATCTTAGGATGTGATTAAACACATTTCTTTTCATGTCCTTTTAGATCAGTCACCTGACCCTAAATGTTTTCAGAAAACCAGCAGTTTCACATATTTCGAAAATCGAAAGCTTTTGGAAAATCTCAGCTGGTCGTGAATTTCCTTTTCTACGGTCGGTTCTATTGGCAGGTACGGCGGCAAAAGACATGTTTTTCTTGGATGCAAACGAACTAAATGTTTCACAATCCAAAAATAATATTTCGATAGACCAATGAATGGGCTTTATTGCCAGTGGCAGCTGCTGCGTAAGAGCACAAGAGGACGTGAACACCCTAACTTTTGACACCTTGCGGATTTATTGGTTGTTTTTCTTGGAATGCTGCTAAACGTAACACCGATGCTGCAATCTGAAAGATACGGCACTTAAATCTACTGCGCTACTGCTCCTCTAGACTCCGTGAAACTTGGCATCAGGGTTGCGAGCACACCTTCAGTCGTGCAAGTGTTAAGGAGCTTTTACGCTTGCGCAGCTCGCGTGACGTAATTTTCTTACCGTCCAAATACACACAGCTCTGATAAACAATGTGGACGGTTCACAATATGCACAGCTAGCCCTTGCCACTCGACTAGAAGTTTGCGTCAGTGCCACCAGGTGGCAGCACACTGCCGTTCGCTCGGCATAAATCCTGTTATGTTGACAGCACACTCTTCAGATGTGCAAGTTCACTCAGTATGTACTGTAGTAAAATTATATTGGATGACAGTATATTAAGTTATGAGGTTTATCATACACTAATACATATGAGGCATCAAGAATCAGAAGGACCTAAAGGACATCACCGTCGAGTGAGACGTTGTAGCATTTACTCATATTTCTGAAGTCTGTAGGCACACATTATGACACGAAATTTCACGAAAAGCTATATGACTGGTTTCTCTGATATTCACTTAAATGTGGGATCAACGGCGGTGTGCTTTAGGCCCTTACGGATTTCTGCGCCACCTTTGTCTTCTGCTCAAGTGACCATGTGCGTAGGCATTATTGTTTCAATTTAATATTTTCCACAAATGGCGCTTTGCGTTTGGAGTTGGTTGTTTACTGTGCGGGAATCGGCTTTCGTGTGCAGTGTAAACATTAAGTATGTTGAATCTGTTTTATATGCTAACAGAACAGGAAAGCTGTGAGGACAGGTCGTGAGTCGAGCTTGGATAGCTCAGTTAGGAGAGCACTTACCCACGAAAGGCAAAGATCCCGTGTTCGAGTCTCGGTCCGGCACACAGATTTAATCTGACAGTTTCATATCAGCGCACACTCCGCTGCTGAGTGGAAATCTCATTCTGGAAACAGAACAGTAAGTTACCAGGAAAAGTCAGCAGCAAGGGAACTGCGTCCCCCAATAACAGATTATAAAAAAATGGAAAAGCACGAAAACTCTCACTTACACAAAAATGCGAAATGGAGAGTTGCGAAAGCTTACAAGGTACTTTGTTATTTCCCTAAACTGTACTTAATTATGTAGATAACAACAAAATTTCACAAAGCAGTTCTCTCTTTCGTCAGATAATTTATGCATCTTATCGATTATTATTATTATCATTATTACTATCACTGTTGTTATTGTTGCTGACAGTGGCTGAGGTTGTACAAACGTATTGAATAAGGATAACTGTTATACAGCAGTTGCTATTAATTTCACTCTCTCAAATTTATGTGAATCTAAAAATTTGCTCCTTCAGTTACGATTTAAAAAGTTGAAAATGTTTTTCTATCTATATCATAAAGCGTAAATTAATGTACTTAATAGCTTCCGAATACCTCAAATGATCTTAAAGAACGTAATCAGCAAATAGTTATTAAACAGTAGTCTCGGAAAATAGCTTCAAAATTCCTATTAAAGCAGTACAAAATTAATTACAAGCCGAATCGTTGATTACAAGGACTAAAAAAATGCATTTTAGTACAAGATAAATATTACAACGATAAGTACAAATGTTTTATTAGATAATAGACAACAATAATTATCTGTAGACTTCTTTTCATTTGGCTTTAAACGGATAATAGTAAATAATACTAAATTTCAATATTTCTCTGAATAAGATACAAATAACTCCAAAACCAAACATCACAGCAAACAACTGTCGCCACGGAAAATCTGGTGAAATGTTAGCTCCAATTAATGTGTAGTCCTAATAACAACGATAAAATGGATATTGTTTTATCCGTTAAAAGGCTCATCTGCAACTAACAACAACCAATATGACTGATTTTTTGATTAAAAAAGGCAATGAAACCGGCATATGTAATAGCACTATGAATTCTGCGCACACATACTACTCTTGCAAAATGTAAGTACGTACAGCATCAGTAATTTTGTACTTTCTGCAATGATAGATCAAGTTTATATAAGGGCAGCAGGGAAATGAGCTTGGGGGAGTTCGCTTTGAGAGGTCGTCGAGTACAGCAGTGTGCTGACGAGCTGCGTTCAGTCGCGAATAAATTACTCATAATTTTTCGGCAATAAGTAGAATTTTTGCAGGAGTACAATAACAATTTACAGAAGCTTTCGACAGTTGCACACATAGATTTTAAACTCTGAACTGCAACGCTGTATTTAAACCATAGGTTGTTGACTGAAAAGTTATCCACATCAGATTTCTTCAATTTTGACCAGCATGGGGTGAGGTGGACTTACTACAGGCTTAATCGAGCTTCCGAATCAGTTTTTTGTTGCACTCCTACTATAAACTAATGGTTCAATAAACATTTTCATTACTGAACAATAATCAGCTTGTGTTAAGGACATTTATTCATTTAGCCAATCCAGCCTGTGATTTAATCAAGTTATAGGACGCCAACAGAACAATAACAGGATAATGCGACAGGTGGCCGCCCCCTACACACATACAAAGCCAATGAACTTAAAAAATTGGTGAAGTACTTAGTTAAGCCCTCTTACAGAGAGAGACACTTTGTAAGGATTAGTGCTGAGTTGGCTGTAACGGCTTTGTAAAAATCCTCTGTGAAGTGAAACATTCAGTTTTTGGCGCTGGGTTCTTGTGAAACAAACATTTCTAAAATTATAAAATGATTTGATAGACTGAAGTTTGGAGTTTTAATTTCAGAAATATGACATCTCGAAGATTTTGTGTTCAGGATTTCAGGCAGAAATTTGAAAGCTGTTCTTTCCACTGTCATAATACACCCGACTTTACAAGATAATAAAACAAGAAAAAGAAATACTCTTCTTATTTTCATTATATTTCCTACGCTACTATATTCTACCCCCCAGCGAGCACTGAACGAAAAAAAAAGACGATTTGCATTTCGGCACTTCTCTCTAATCGGAGTTCCTGTTAGAAGAAGGTATTCGTGGGAGACGCCAGACAAAAGACGGTTTCGGTGACATTGTATACTACAGAAGCAGAAGTGTAAGAATCAGATATCATCCCACAGTTATCCAGGTCCAGACACAGATAGTCACCAAACAGTTTCTTTCCCCAAGCACATCATCAGGTTTAAAAGAACCAAGAGGTATGTCAGAAGAAAAGTGGGAACAGAAGAACTGAAAGAAAAAGCAAGAAAGATGGCTTTTGAAGAAAGAAAAAGTTAAACAGCTAATGGAAGAGATGACCCAGAGCAGTGGAATAAAATTAAAATGGAGCTAACAGAAGTTTTCACGTAAAAGGAGACTGGAGCCCAGGAAACCTTGGGTAACAGAAGAAATAGGGAACCTAATTCAGGAAAGGAATGAACTCACGAAAAAAAACAATGTAGATGATTACAAAAGAACAAAAAATCACATCATAATCAAACGCAGAGAATAAAAAGAAGAGATGACCAGAAGCAGTGCTGAAGAGACACTGAAATATCAGAAAAAGGGTAAACAGTATCAGGTTTATAAGAAAATAAGAGTCCTTCAGCACAAACCTAGAGCAAAAACCGTGGTAATAAGGAATAAAGAGCAAATTTCACTGATAGACAATATTGGGGTATGTGACCGCTGGAACGAACACATAAAAGAGCTGTACGATGGAACAGGACTTCAAGAAACAAAATCATCTAATTGAAAATATTAAGAAATGTGGAAGAGAAATGCAAGATCCCCTAATCACGAGAACTGAATTTAAAAATGATACTTGGAGTCTCAGCAACAGGTGTTGATGGCATCTCTGCAGAATCGCTGAAAAATTTAGGTAACATCATGACCACCAATTGTTCAGCGTAATAAATGACTGCTACGAAAGAGAAATCATACCAGAAGACTTTGAACAATACAGTACCACTACGATACCTAAGAAGAAAGGCAGCAAACTGCAACAGTTGTAGAAAATTATCAATGACGTGAAGAAAATAGGACTGCATGCATAAAAAAATGATTAATCAACTTTATTAGAAGTAAAGCACAAAAATAACGATAAGTAAGGTAGAAGAAGAGGCCAGTATTAGAAAAAGAGTATCACAATTACGTCCTCTACCACAGTATGTATTCAACCTATTCATTGCTGACGCTATTCAGATCATGAAGAAGAAGAAGAAGACAAAGAGAGTAAAAGTCAATGTTGAAAGAATACATTGAATCAGATTTGCTGATGACATCGAAAAAGAAATGAACAGAATGCTGCAACCACTATGACACACTATTAAAATAGGGTAATTAAAAGCGAATAGATTGGAAACAAAAGGAATTGCACTACGGAAAAAGTGAAAGAAATTAAAACCAATATAAAATTTATGACGTCAGAAGTGTACAGATGAAACAATTTTTATATGTCTGTAGTACAATCACAGAGATTGGGCATGTGGAAGCACACCTCTCTTACGGTCGTTGTCGGGATTTTGACGTTGGAGCAACTACTATCGGTCGAGTAGCTCCTCCGTTGACCTCAAGAGGCTGAGTCTATCCCGTCCCGGTTCTCCCATCAAGAAAAAGTTCCTGGCAGTACCGGGAATCAAATCCTGGCCCCCACATTGCAGTCCGCCGCTCTGACTACTCAGCTACGGAGACGGAGAGAAAAAAATTATGACACAAATTATAAAATCAATATTTTATTAAGAGCCAGTCTTAGAACTAACTGGTCATAAGCGCCAATAATGAAGTTTCTACAAGCTGATCCTTGCAAAGAAGCAAACAACAACTTACCACTGTTATAATGTTGTTTGTTTACGCAAGTAGCACCGTTATCCGTTCCGAACTGACAGATTCGACCCTGGACGGCTGTTCACTTTTAGTACATTTGTTGTTGTTTACATTAGATGTTGACTGTTTTTTTTCAGTAACTAATGTAAACAACGACAGATGAAATATGAACGTGTGCAGCCGCCTGAGGACGAATGTGTCGCTTCTAAACCGCATTATCAACAGTGGTTGGATACTGTTTCTTCTTTGCAACAATCAGCTTGTATTTAGTACACAGCCGCTGTCTCAAAAACGTCAGTTTTCGAAAAATTAACACGAAGAAACTTCTTGTTCTAACTACTATTATTTCTGGGACACTACGTATTATTTGTGAGAATACATGTGCGGAAATACAGAATTAGGCTTTTAGCAAGTAGAACTGTAGTGAACGAAACCTTATGTCTTTCAAATTTCAGAATTCCAGAGGGAAGCACAGCCAGACTAAACACCGTGTATTGACGCTTGTTTGAAATACTTGTACCATGGTTTGGTACCTGGATCGAGTACAGCAACGTGCAAAAGACTACAATAGCACAATAGCACTGAACGTGCGTTTCTTTTGGAAAAATGGCACTTAGAACATTTTCCGATGGCAAAAAAGTCAGACAACCAGGCTACCTTCTGCAGAACACATCGGCGTATGAGAACTATTCCGAAGATCGCAGTGAAGTTCTCCTATATTTTCAAGTGAAAAGCAATTTATAGTACGGAATCAGTGATCGAAACCAACTCTACAATCGCTCTCTGACGTCTCGCCATCTAGTGGGCATACGATATTTCTGGTTAGAGAACTCGCTGGGTCATGTCTGACTCGTTACTCACGTTCTAATGACGAGTTAGCTCCTTTACTGCCCTTTGAATAGACTTTTGATCTCTGGATGCAGGTCACACAGTTCGCACCTAAGTTACTGCAAGAATCACTTTGCAGAAGTATTGCGTACGAAAAAAATTAAATCGATTGAATGTTCAAGAAGTTACATATTTTTTACGTGATTGTAATTATCACGAAGTATCTTTGAAAATCAAACAAAAGGTGAACTGCTCATATACGCCACAATTGTAATTGTAGGTCTTCTATAAAACTTCTACGCCCTTCGTCGCACTATTTTTCAATATACTCTCTTAGTAAGTAGTTAAGTCAACGACTATCGGCTGACATATTGTTACTACAGTATTGTATACTTTCTCTTTCAGAATACAGATGCGTCCTTTTCGTGGATATGACCTATTTCTGTCTATGGGTTTTGCACTGGGAATTAATCCCTGCACACACAACTCTATATTAACTTTGTATGGAAGGTAACTCGTTAAGACGTTCCAGAAGGTAGCACCTTAGTACCATTATTGTCCTCACTATACATAAATAACTTTAAAGCTGTACTAGGCATGTGCAAAAAATTCTCTTTTCGTATGTAACCAACACTGTGATTACAGGTAACACACCATACCTCCAGACATAGAAAAAAAAGTTTACAGGAGACACAAAAAACCGCTTCATACAAAAATTCTAAAACAAAACTTTCCGATATTTTTTCCTAACAAAATGTGATTGTATGTGGTTGTGGGCTGCTACATATTATGGAATTTGTATCCAACTTTGTGTTACCGGTAACTTATTTTTTTTATTTTATTTCATCTGAATATGTTTCCTTTTTGCAGTAAACAATGTGGGATATAAGGTTCAAACGTTCAAATGTGTGTGAATTCCTAAGGGACACACTACTCAAACTAACTTATGCTGAGAACAACACCCACACCCATGCCCGAAGGAGGACTCGAACCTCCTGCGGGAGGGGCCGCGCGGCCACTCCGCGCTGCGAATATAAATCAAAACTCTTATGTTCTAAGAATAAAAATTTATGTTACTTATTTTTCTCATACTAAATACATTTTAAACATTATTACATCAAAAGATGTTCATGGACTTCAACATTCTCTTCAGCTTAATCTCTCTTTCTTGTCCGATATGTGAAAATTTCATTCCGGAATTCATCTGTTCTTCCAGAATGTAAGTTCAGCTGTTTTAAATGTCTTCCATTTTTATGATGTTTATGGGTATTTTGGCTTTGTAGACAGGTTTCTTTGGAAGTTCTAGATTCACCTAAGTATTCATTAAATAAAAGCTACACTTTAAATGAAAGATATCAGCCCGCAGGCAATTGCCGTGAGTTACACTTGTTGCTGGAGGCCTTTTATTGACTGTATACAAGTTATGTACCTGCAGTAAACGATGCGCAAAACGATTTCTGAAAAGTCTGGGCACGTTCCCTTTCTACAGTTAACGATTATATCGTTAAGCAAGCAATAACAACATGAATTCAGTTTGACATAAAAAATAATGTCATTTTAAATGTAGATAATTCTGTAGATTGTGTAACAAGCATAAAATTTTTAGGGATAAATATTGACTGTCAGTTGAAGTGGAATGAGCATACAAATATACTAGCAAAAATAATGTTACCTATAAGTTTCGTGCTGCCATCAGTATGTAACACCAAATGCCTCATAGTTCCACGCTATTCCCATATATATTCAGTCCAACTATGGTGTCGGTTTTTGGAGATAAGTGCAAAAATATAACCAAAATATCGAACTAAAGAAGAAGGTCGTAATAGAAACGCTAGAAAACAATGAGGCTCAATATAAAAATCTGTTTGTGGAATTCCCATTCCAAACGCACCAGGTGAGTTTAGCTACCATTGCATTAAGCATAGTATGAAAAAATTTATAATTATTACACTGAGGTCTCTGTTAATGATCATGGAACTAGGGCCAGAGGCAACACGTTGAAGGCGTAGTCGATTTTAATTGGCTTTCCGTTGATGTGGCAGTCCCTCGTGCCGGCGAGCACCTCACGTGTTCTGAATTGGAGTACAAGCGAACGAGTGACGGTGCGCCTGTTGCGCGGCAACCCTTCCAACGACTGCGTAAAGCTTGTCACCTAGCACGCAGGCGTCACCGTGGAAGAAATTCGCTCGGCAGCTGCAGCCGAGCTGGGTATGTACACAAAGTTCACCCCTTGACGGTTGTTGAGTTGGAGTACAATCGGAAGTGCTATGGTAGGAAGGCCAGTCAAAGAACTCCACAGTTGTGTAGTGAGGGAATAGTTTCACACTGATTATTTTCAAAAAGTTTTGTAGCCTATAGTGGCAAAAATATCTCGAGAAAAGACAGTGATTCTTAAGTGCTTTATTTATGCCACTTAAACGTCGCCGTGAAATGCGGTTGCCATCATCCAAAAGTGTGAATTCGTCCAATGGCTCAATAGGTGACTGAAGTACGAGGTTTGATCCTCCAGTGCTGTAGAGCCAAACTAAATGATGAAAATGTGCAAAAATGTAACAAAATAGAATATTTTTGTGGACCCGTTGTCACACATGAAGCATTTGAACACGTCAGTGAAAAAAGAAATATTTATGACACACAGACGACAATGTTTTCCAAATGTTTGAATGAATAGACGCCAACAAACAGGATGAAATGAAGAAGTTGTTTACATTGATTTTGTGGATAGAATTGCTGAAACATCCGTGCATCCATTTTATTAGTCGTAGAATCCATTTTCTATTCAAATATTACTGCAAAAGGTAATGAGTAATAATATTTCTGAAATTTTTTCGAGAATGTTGCATTTTGCTGACAATACAAAAGTTTACGCTTTAGACTGTCTGTCAAAAGTGCAGTTCCTCATCGTCGAAATACGATGTATCTACGTGTCTAAATAATAAGGGTCTGAGGACGAATTGTATTCACGCAATATTTGATACGCAAGAGATCCAAGTGTGGTATTAAAATGTTTAAAATACGGTGCGATGATGTAAACTTTTACAGTTTGCGAATTTACACCGGCAAATTACCTACAAAGGAAATATCACACCAACAAATGTTGTGATGAATTTTGTCATGCTGCATTCAGTAAAGGCCATATATTATGTACCGGTAATTCGTATACCAGTGCCGAGTTGGCAACGAAACTCACAACGAGGAATAAGCATTTGATTGGTACTTTCAAACAAATATCAAAGGATTTTCCAAAAAAACTGTAGCGACCAAACTGAAACGCGGGGAAGCAATTGCAAAAGAGAGGTCAAGGAATTACACTCGTGAAATGGAAAGACAAAAGAAACGTTTTGGTTCTTTCCACCAAATATTCGAGTGAAATGAAAAGAGAATTTATCGCAAATTAAAAATTGTTACTGAGTATATGAAGGGAAAAACTGCTGAGACCTTTCTCATCAGTTGACTATATATACCAGAGGCAGACAGTAACTTGGTATGCAAAGTTAGCATTCGATCTCTTTTGGAACACCGCTGTTGTGAATGCGTTATATGTATTCCAAGATGTGACGAGACGGGAAATGTCAATTACAATGTTTCGGAAATAGTTCACAGATGCTCTCACATGGCATTCACATAAAGGAACTACAGTCAGTTTCTACACATGAAGAAGCAAACATCAGCTGGGAACAAAGGAAGATAAGGGAAATAAAGTGCGTAGATATTGTCCTGAATGTTACAATACAAACATAAAAACATTCGCGCACAATTCAGCTAGAAAATTAGCTTTAACAGTTGGCTACCTTTTGCGATTACTGAATGTTTCAATAAATTTCATGAAAATTACTTTTTTTTATCCTTGATACTGCCGCTTTCGTGCACTGATGTCGTCCAAACGAGACATGCACTGTCAGGCAAAAGGGACTGACGGCTCGCGTAAGGTGAATGGTTCAAATGGCTCTGAGCACTATGGGACTCAACATCTGAGGTCATCAGTCCCCTAGAACTTAGAACTACTTAAACCTAACTAATCTAAGGACATCACACACTTCCATGCTCGAGGCAGGATTCGAACCTGCGACCGTAGCGGTCACGCGGTTCCAAACTGAAGCGCCTAGAACCGCACGGCCACACCGGCCGGCGCGTAAGGTGAGCTTATGAGAAAATACATGGGTACATGCAGGCTAATGTAACCTTTACCGTTTGAGGATAATTGAACCAAATTTGCGCATATTCTCATTATGTTACGGGCTATAGTCTCGATTTTTTTTTTCAATTTTTGGTCAAATAATCTGATTAGGACATTGCTGGGTACTTTTAGAACACATATTGTGACATGAAGAGCGTTTTCTCAAATGGTTATTTTGCCTATCACTTTCAAAATGTGGTAAGTTACCCTTAGTAATTAGATAAAGAAATATTTGCATCAGTGTCTTAATATCAGTCTTAGAGCTCTCGCAATATTTTTTTTTTAATTTATGTCACGATACATAGCAATTTTTATTTCGCAAAAATTTAAATAAATTTGATAGTAGTGGACTTTGAAGAATTTTGCACCACATGATGTTGTGTTACAGTATGCACAAGGTCTCTAGAATATTTCACCTTTTTATCTGCTGTGGTTCAGCAGAAAACGTTCCTTATAAACTGAAAATGAACGTTGTAGGAAGAGCAGAAAAAAGATTTTATTAGCATTTACGTCAGAAACAAATGCCTTAATGTTGGACACAACCATATATTTCGCCTTTTTGGTCCTCGTGTAGCTCTCTTCTTCTAGTCTTCTTCTTCTGGCTGCCCTTTAGGCAATGTTCTTCACTAATATTCCAGAACTAGCAATACGCACATCAATCTTCTTCAGTAGGTTTTCAGTGAAGCAACCTGCATCAAATCCTAATCTCGTAAGGGCCCTGATTCTTCAGCTATTACCGCCATGAACACCAAATCAGCGTCATATGACGAAATTCTGTCAATAGTACTTGAGCAAATGCTATCTTCGGTTATCTCTTCTAAATGAGGTTCTTAAAGCTTGTTCGGGTTTTATATTCCACCATGTATGCATTTCTTTACTAAATCGTAATTAATAGCACCGTAAATGGGTTCACAGCCTTCTCTATCCAAAGAAATAACAAAATATCACAAAAAAGTACAGAATCGTATAGAAAACGAAGCGTAGCACTGCGAATTGGTTGAAACAAGGTGGCTTTTACATCATTTGTAGCACGAATTGACCTCTGAAAATTGGAGACAATACTTCTAACTTACTACAGAACTATCTGATGGCAAAAAAATAAGACAAAAACTTAAAAAAAAATCAGCATTTTTGAACAAGTTTGCATAGCCCCCTCTCCCCCTTAACGTGTTGATTAATAGGTACTCAGAAAAGTTAACCAGGGAAAGCAAAAGAGTACTACGAAATCATCTTGTAGCGCAAACGGTTCAAAGAAATGGAAAAGATAACTGTAATCAAAATGTTGTATGATACAGGATTACTTAAACAACACTAAATTCGGTTTGGTGAAACTTCTTAAGCTTGATAAAAACTTTTAGGATTGGTAAAATTTACAGTCATGAAACGTCTCTTTTGTTGCACAATACACGTTAATGTATACAACTGGAAAATTTTAAGCTCAAGATCTGTGATAAAAAAGGACAATTTTCTTTCATCTTCTTGAATATAATGTCACTTTGGCGACCCATTTTTTCACACAGACGAAGAGAAAGTGACCCGTAACGAGATGTGATAAAAACAGTGCTGCGTAAGTTCCAGAAATAACTACAACTGTTAGTATTTATATGCCCACCATGTTTGTTAACATTTAGTTGTTTATTCTTGTATTAAGCTATATGTATAATACAATAAAATTATCTGTGGCTTCACAATTCTGACTGAATGTCCTTCATAGTTTGCATTGTATACATGGCCTGTTTACAAAATCTATAGAGCAAAGCGGTTTGTTTCTTTTCCATTTCGAGTTTCGATGTCCTGCCTTTGGATGGAGTCTAGCAATCTTTCTCTGTCACAGACGACCTGGTTGAATGCGTTGCAGTTATTTAAGGCTATTTTTGTCAGTTTTAAGACCGTAAGATGTCTTTAATCGATGACAAAAGTGAAAAAATATAGTGGGCCAACTTCAAAGGACAGGTTTTTGACGTCCAGAGGCGGGAACGAAACGTAGGACCGCAAGCGCTACACATCGGTGGTTGGCTGCACTACTAGCGCTTGCCAGAGCAGCAAGTACGAGTTTCCGCCGCTTGGTGCGCTGTCTCGTTGACCATCGAGTCCGGGATATTTGATTACTTCCCCGCCTAGTTCAAATGCCCTACACTAATTCGTCGATTAGATAATCTTGCTAATGTAACAGTTTTTTCTCGTTTGGACAAAGTGCGACGATTGCAGTTTACCAGTCCTCAACCGTGATTCGCCAACAGTCCGTTTGAGTCCATGTTTACTAAAAACAACAGCTCATCATCTGAGCTTTTCGCTTGCTAGCAGTTTTACTTGAGAAGTCGTAAAGTATTTCTTGCAATAAAAACTGGATGATAGCTGAACCTTCTTGTCAACTATCTGTTAAGTTGCTCTCTCAACAGTTGCTTCACTTTATTGCGAACTTTGATCCGATCATTTTTTGACTTTGACAGTATCTGTGTTGCCCAATATGATTTACGTAGACACGACAAAATGCACTTTCGGAAATTTTGTCCGTGCTCAGCGTAATTTATTCCTACCCGCTAACATCACTCCCATGGAAGCGATATACATGCTTCTTTACATCTGGCGGAGATTATTGGCTGACAAATTTATGTTTCGCAAATGCACAACTCTATATTCACAGAAATTAGTAAATCGACAATTGCATTAGATTTGAGGAAGGAAAAATTACTTTCTCGAGTACTACAATTAAACCGAATCCATCCTGATTTACGTTACACTAAATGATTCGTTGTACGAAACTATAATCCCCCAGCAAATCAAAATGACTCACTTTTTTCAGGCAGCTGTCAACAGCATCGATATACCTGGAGAAATGCATGTATGATACACACTGAGCTGTCTTACAACACATTTGTTCATTACCGGTTACCGAGCGAGGTGGCGCAGTGGTTAGCACACTGGACTCGCATTCGGAAGGACGACGGTTCAATCCCGTCTCCGGCCATCCTGATTTAGGTTTTCCGTGATTTCCCTAAATCGCTAGAGGCAAATGCCGGGATGGTTCCTTTGAAAGGGCACGGCCGATTTCCTTCCCCATCCTTTCGTAATCCGAGCTTGTGCTCCGTCTCTAATGACCTCGTTGTCGACGGGACGTTAAACACTAATCTCCTCCTCCTCCATTACCGGTTTCGATGAGGGATGATCTTCACAGTAGAAAAATATCTTCTGTAATAACTTCGCATGGCATACATGCTATTTAACTAGGAAAGTATACGCCATTCTTGACTTGAAAACGTAAGAAAACTGATACTTAGCTGCATAATACAGCACCAATTTTGTGCCTATGCAGTGGTGCTGGGCACTAACTGCTCTTGTTTTGATGATTTCAATGTTGTTTTCTGCTTGGTTAATCTGTATTACTGTGTTAAGCAACTATTTTTTTTTTTTAAGTTTTCAAGTCGGAAAAGGCGTATACTTCCCTGGTTGAATAGTATGTATGCCATGAGCACTTGCTATAATAGATATTTTTCCACTGCGAAGATGGTCCACGATACTAGTAGTGGATAAATGTACTGTAAGACGGCACAGTGTGTGTCAAGGATTTCTCCAAGTAAAATGACTCAGTTACATTGGGAAGAAATCGCATTCAGATGTACCTCTAGTAGTACGGTGATGAGTTTGTAACACCTATTTTTGACTTATTTTGTATTTGTTCCAAAATTTCTATCTCATTTTGTAGTATTGCTTACGTATAGTGTTGTATCTGTCATGGAAATTCTTTGACTATGTTTCAACTGTTGAAATATGAGCGATATTGTTTAAAATTATGCTCGTGGATTTAAATAACTACTGAAATGATTGTGATGTAATGTTCTATAAATGACTTGGTTCATAATTAGGGAACGTAGAGTTAAATGTAAAAGATGTACGGAAGCCCCGCAGCTACGGAAGTAGCCTGGCGGAGTGGAAAATGTGTGGTTGTCGCGCAAGTGGCAACTCGTCCTTTGTGGCGAGTAAGGAGTCTGGGCTGAGCAGTGCTGTGGTTAACACCTTGCTAGCAGCAGCGGATCTTAGTGTCTCACATTCCTAGAGTTTTGAGGCCAGAGGAGCTTAAGGGCAGTATTTATGAGCCTCGGATTCTGAATTTGGTGATACCATTATCATGACATTGTTTTTGGCCCTATAAAAATTTTATTTCGACGCCAAAAAGATCAGTAATAGGGCGAGGCCAACAGTACTGACATGACAACATCGCCGCCAGTGCCACCAGCCTTCCACTAAATTGTTTTGCATTTGGTGCTCTGTAAATGTACCAGGTGTTTGTGAAAATTTGCTTGATTTAATAATAATCGTTCTGTTACTAAAATCTTACACCCGCGATTATCCAAAATCACAAACCTGGACAGGATTCCTATCCTAGTGAATTTAATTCCAAGTGTTCTTATTATAAGAAAGTGGCTGAACTTGAATTTAACGTTGTGTTGTCATTTGCACAGCCAGTTACCATTCTGAGTAGGTCAAAAGACTGCTTATGAAAGCACATTTGTTATTTAAAGACTTATAGTTTGTTGTGATTTACTTAACTAATAATTAATGATGAGAATACTTATCTTTTCTTACACATACTGGGGTAGTTTCTTAATTAGCATGGTTCTTCAAGCCATGAAAGTTTAAGGGTCCTCATGGACCTATCTAGTTATTTAATGAAGCAATGCAAAGGCTTCTTCAGAGCAAGTGTAGTTAGATTTGCATTCTGTTTGGTTGCTTCAATCCGAGTTTAAGAAAGAACTGTTTACTGTGCTATCTATTCAAATGCAAGTTGGTTAACGCACAGGCAGAAAGACCCTGTATTAGGCAATGAAGTTGCAGATTAAGATGATTAGTAGACCCCCTGATTTAAATTCAGAATCATTTCAAGATTTTCCCTGTTAAGTATTGCTACTAGTATCACGTGTGTCGGCATTTGGTTTCATAAACTGTTGCACGTAGTTCATTTAAGGTACGTGTTGTTGGTAGGCACATGTTGCTGTTTACTATCCCATTGTCCATTCGCTTATCTGACTTAGTAGCACATTTATCTGTAAGGTTAGGTTACTGTGTTGTAGTGTGAAGATATATAAGGAAAGAGTTAAGTGTATGCGTCAAGGAACGTTAGGCTAGCCTTAGCACTTCCTTCTACTTTATCATTTTGCTTGACACAAGAATGCCTAATTAGGCTTGTGACTTGTTTTAGTATGTAATGTTACAACTTGCTTTGTGCTGGGAGAACGTCTGTTCCAGACCCACCGTTTACTATTGTTCCTACTCTGCTGGAGTATTTCGGGAACGAATCCCAGTTTGATTGCTCTGTTTCCATTAGGTTTTCTCACCGTCACAACTTCCAAAAATTCCTGGGAGAGGTATAACGTTAGCATCGATTGCCGATGATAAAGTTAAAAGTTTCACGCTGTTCAGATAACCCATCCACATCGTATGTATACCAATAACTCTATCAAAAGATGGACTAAAATATACATTTCACTTTGACAGTCGTTTTTTGAAGACATATCAAGAATATCTAAGTCACTTGGCAACCGTGTTGAAGAAGTACGTTCAGACCGCAGGCCCGCGCCTGAATCAGATAAAATTCCTTTTTGTCCCCCAAGAAATAAAAATCCTGAATAACCTAGTAAATGTGGATGAAATCCATTCCATTCCAAAGAAAACAAGCGCAGTCACAGACTTTCCAACTACTCATCACATCTGTGATGTGAGAAGTTTTCTCTGAACGTGATTACATTAGATTAGATTAGATTAGATTAGTACTTGTTCCATAGATCATGAATACGACACTTCGTAATGATGTGGAATGTGTCAGGTTAATAAAAGGTGTCTATACAAGATATTACATTAGACAAAATATCACATGACACTCAATAATCTTTTTTTTTTTCTTTCTTTTGTGGAGGTTAGGAAATTACCCACTTACTATATCCAAAAATTCATCTAATGTGTAGAAGGAGTTGCCATTAAGAAATTCTTTTAATTTCCTTTTAAATGCTATATGGCTATCTGTCAGACTTTTGATGCTATTAGGTAAGTGACCAAAGACTTTTGTGGCAGCATAATTTACCCCCTTCTGAGCCAAAGTTGGATTTAACCTTGAGTAGTGAAGATTTTCTCCTAGTGTTGTAGCCATGTACACTGCTATTACTTTTGAATTCGTTCGGATTGTTAATAAAAAATTTCATAAGTGAATATATATATTGTGAGGCTAAAGTGAAGATTTCTACCACTTTTAATAAGTGTCTGCAGGATGATCTTGGATGAGCTGCAGCAATTATTCTGATTACACGCTTTTGTGCAATGAACACTCTTTTACTCAATGATGAGTTACCCCAGAATATGATGCCATACGAAAGCAGAGAACGAAAATAGGCGTGATAAGCTAATTTATTCAGATGTATATCGCCAAAATTTGCAATGACCCTAATAGCATAAGAAGCTGAACTCAAACATTTCAGCAGATCCTCAGTGTGTTTTTCAGGTTCAACCCCTCATCAATGCATACACCTAGAAATTTTGAATATTCTACCTTAGCTACCGATTTCTGATTGAAGTCTATATTTATTAATTGGGTCATTCCATTTGCTGTGTGGAACTGTATATACTGTGTTTTGTCAAAGTTTAATGAGAGCCAATTTGCAGAGAACCACTTAATGATTTTCTGAAAAACATCGTTTACAATTTCACCAGTTAATTCTTGTCTGTCGGGTGTGATAGCTATACTTGTATCATCGGCAAAAAGTACCAGCTTTGCATCTTCATGAATATAGACTGGCAAGTCATTAATACATATAAGAACAGCAGAGGACCCAAGGCCGAACCTTGCGGCACCCCATTCTTGATTGTTCCCCAGTTTGAGAAATCACCAGTTTTTTTTTCATAATGTGTGAACTGTTTATTTCAACTTTCTGCACTCTTCCAGTTAGGTATTATTTAAACCATTTGAGCACTGTCCCATTCATACCACAGTACTTGAGCTTATCTAGAAGTATGTGCTCATGCTACCGACGATTCATAAAGAACTTCTGGACCAAAGCATGTTCCTTGCAAGGTCTAGTGCAAGGAGACGCCAAATTTTCCTGAACGAGGTGTAATAAAGACTTTTCCTTGTCCTTAAGGAGGCGCTAACATCTTCTCCAGTCCTAGCACTGTATGACGAAAATGCCATGTCGGAACGTCACGCCAACAATAACGGTTGGTGAAAATTCAATAAGGTACTAAAAGGGCGATAGCTTATGCTTCCAGTGTACCCCCCCCCCCCCCAAGAACTACTCTACAACTGAACGAAAGTGCCTTCCAATTGTTTTTTCCATCAACAAGTTCCAGCCTTATTTATTTGGTAAACCATTCACCAAAATTCCTGATGCTGACTGACTAGCTAAATGATCCATCGAATCGACTGGCGAGATGGTCACCGAGGCGTCGGGTGCACGACGCCACCATGGTATACGGGAGAGGACGCTAACACTAGGACGACGATTGCCTATCAAAGAATTCTTTGGGTGGATACGGCAGAGTGGATGAAATCTCAGTCATCGCTGAACTAAACAATATTGCTCCTGAACAGAGGGCAGATACATCACTGATAAAAACCATAGAACCCTCGAAGACGGAGGAAATGATCAAATTTCAATTAATAAAGGGACATGGTATAAGAGGGGCTGTGATCCAGTAAGGCGGAAATGGTTGTTCGTCATCCCAGCTCATGTACGACCAGCCATGCTTAAGTTTTCCCACGATGCCCCAACTTCTAATCACAAGGAATTTATGAAAATTCTGGACAGCTACACTGGCCTACCGATCCGTGAGGCACTGTAAGGAATGTCAACAATGGAAACAAGCGGCGTAATTACCTCTGGGGCACCTGGTACCAATCCTGCCTGCAGTAGCGCCACTCGACCGAATTGGGATCGACCTATTGGAGGGGTTCTTAAGATCGGCAATGGGGAATCCATGAATGATACTCTACACTGCGTACCTCCATCGATATGCTGCCGCCAAAGTCGTACCAACTGCCGAAGCCCTGGGAATTGCAAAGTTCCTTGAATAAGACATCATTGTGAAGCACGGAACATCCCACGTGATGATTTCTGATCGTGTAAATGTTTCCCAGTCGAGACTAGTATCAGAGGTGATTTCACGTTACGACGTCACCAACTGGATGACAACTGCCAGCCATCCACAGAAGACTGGTATCACAGAAACCTTTAATAAGACGCTGACAGATATTCTCTCCATATACTCGTGCGTTGATGTTGAACAGAGAGACTGGTATGTAATTCTGTCTATCGTGACAGTCGCATACAACACAGCAAAGCAAGACATTACAAGTTCTTCCCTGTTCTTTCTGCTCGACGGTCGCGAAGTCGAAGTGACAATGGACACACAGTTACCCTGTCAGCCGCATGACTACGTGAAACACCTCACCAAAGGCAGTGAAGAAGCAAGGCATCTGCTTCGCACACGGGCTTTGGCACCCAGAAGAAAGACCGAGAGTGCTACAACTCCTAACACCATCCACTGAGATGCAGCCCGCAAAACCTAGTATGGATTTTTACGTCTATGCAGAAAGTGGGACTATTGGAAAAGTTACTAAATCACTACTTGAAGCTGCATCGTATTCTTCGTTGCTTGTTGGACGTAATATATGAAGTCGAAGATTATGACTCTTTATCAAGAAGACAAAAGTACAGAGGCGTCGTCTATCTCCTTCGTATGAAGACCTACTAAAATACACAGGTGCATATCGACGGTGGGAGGTTCAAGGGAACTGGAGACCCACTCGACGAAGTTTCGATGTTATGGTCTACCTTCGATGCTCATCAGCGCCAGCACCCCCATACGGAGGACCACTGACGATATCTAGATCCTGGGTGCTGTAGTTGGCTCTATTGAGAACTTCTGAAGCAGTTCGTCGCTTTTTCTGCAGGAGAGGGAGCAATGCCGCAAGCTGTGATGCATGCGGTGTAGAGTAATGGTTAGCGTCACTGGCTGGCCAGTTGGAACTTGAGCAAAGCCGGTTATTGGGTACTTAGTATTTACCGTTTCTGGAATGTCCTTCAGAATCTGATTTTTGTAATGTTTCTACATATTCCCATCTCGAGTTGGTTTTCTAACCAACTGCTCAAGGTTGTATGTCGAGAGCGCTCCTAGAATTACTTCACACGAGTCTTCGCTTCTGCCCCCGTGATAAACGTGTAATTTTTCCAGTCAATGGACGCCAGATTCAAGTCTCCACCGATAACTAATGGATAATTTAAATATTTATTTCCTATGTACCCAAGACTGCGTCGTTTGTTGCGGACTCTGGTGGTCTATGAAAACATCCTAATGCAATGGTCACTCCTTGTCTGATTGACAGCTTTATCCAGACTCTTTCACAATCCAACCCAGTATCGATCTCAACTGCGTTTAAAAAGCTTTTAACTGCAATTAACACATCACCTCCCATAGCAACAGCCTTATCCTCTCTAAACATTGTGCAATCCGAGTTCAAAATTTCACTGTTATTTATGTCTGGTTTCAACTATCTTTCGGTAACTAATACAATATTGGCATTACTACTCTTTATTTCGGAGAGTAACTCGGGGATCTTGCTACAGACACTTCGACAATTTACTAACATGAGATTCAGCATATTTAAATCCTTTGGAATGAAGTGTTTAGGCGAACTAACAATTTTTACAGTTGGAATATCCACATCAGTGACATGAACTGATAATTTTTCAGGCTAACAGTTCGTTTCCCGTGGGGAGGAATCTAATCTAAAAGAACCCCATGCGCACGCCACAAGTACAGTGCTGCCTATGTAGCTACTCCTTGTGTGTAGTGCACCCCTTATCCATCGAAGGCCGTCCTACAACCTTCCACCCCATAGCGTAGGTCGAGGAATCTACAACCATTTTCGTCACAGAGTCGACGTCGCCGCTGCTTTAGATTCTCCACTCGACTCCAAACCAGAGGATCCCGGTCTTCCCTGGGTACGATGCTGCAAATCGTCAGCTTGGTTTCCACTCCTCGAGAGCCGTCGAAATGACCAAAGAATTTCCTCGAAACCCCGATGACTGTGCAACGATCTGCAGTTGGCTGCACTACGCACACTCGATATTCGCCTGAAAAGCCTCTTCCACATCCCAGACAAGGTCCGCTGGCAAGCACATCGAGTGAACGTTGGACTTCTTCCCCGCCCTAGCCGCTATGTTCCTGAGGGTCTCCATGACCCGCCTAACATTGGAGTTCCCAATAACTAACAAAAACCTACCCCTATATGCCTGTCCGGACCTTGCTGAAGGAGTGGCCACTATCCTGGCAGAAGGTGCAGTCTGATCCGGCTCAGCCTCCCTCCCCCCTCCCTCCGCCAGCATCAGATAGCACACTGAATCTATTAGTAAAGTGCGTGGGATATGGTAGGAGCCTGCGTTCCCCATGAAGACTCCGGCTTGAGGCTCGAGACCTCGACACAATCCGCCACCCACACTTAGGTGACAGTGGGCTGGCCGGCTCAGTCGCACCTGAGGTCGGCTCAGTGACAGAGAACTGGGACACCTTCCCCCCCCCCCCCCCCCCCGTACACCTAGTACAGGAGAGGCTGCCCCAGGCACACCATCCCCATCGTACCTCCAGGTGGCACTCCAGAGCCTGTTGACTGTGGCCAACAAAGCTTCCAGCTGCGTTGGGACTGTGGCCAACTCCTCCTGCATCCGCACGCAAGAGACACAGTCCCTATCCATCTACCTAATATGTGGTTTACTATAAGAAACTTAATGAAACCTACTGCCGCACAAGGTTAACAGCTACACTCTAGTTGACATATAGGACGCTTAACAATGAAAAACAATAAAAATGTATGGTAGGAGCTAGATCTGGTGCTTATTTTCCTGCTAGGGGCTATCTAGTGAATTAAATAATAAAAAAAACAGTGACCTACAGTAAACTGCTATGGCTATCTAGTGAATATTATTAAATAATTAAACAGTAACCTACGGTAAGCTACACCTACAGATTATCCCGTGTATTTATAATGTAAACAAACGTTTACGTACACGCGAAAATGACCTAATAAAACTATGAAAACTGCTACCTTCAATGTATAGAGTCTAAATGACACTAATAAACGTAAATACTGAGTATTGTACACTGACAGATGCAAAACAAAACCTTTAGCTAACAATAAAATTCCAGAATGTAAAGCACAAATACGAACTTTACTTTATAGGAACCGATGGGCTTACAGTACACGATCACTAAAGCCCACAACAAGCTAAGGAATTTAAGCCAACGGCGAGGTGAGTTTTAGTTTTCTACTAACTAAACCGTATATAAGAAGGGCTCAGAAGTTGTATTATAACACTAATTTACTCAGATATTGTAGTGTAACACTAATTTACCACGTATTTTACGTTTGCTTAGCTGTTAAAGCTCGCAGGTTGCGCTAGTCAAAGGTATACAAGTGAGGTTAGAATTCCCCGTCAGTATCACTTTTCCTAATAAAACGTGTAAAAACTGCTACCTTCAATGTATCGAGTCTAAATGACACTAATAAACGCGAATACTGAGTATTGTACACTAGCTTAAACTGATGAACCCTCGGATTTATAATGTAAACAAACGTTTACGTACACGCGAAAAATGACCTAATAAAACGTATAAAAACTGCTACCTTCAATGTATCGAGTCTAAATGACACTATTAAACTTAAATACTGAGTGTTGTATACGAACTTAATTGTTAATCCCCCATATTTAACGTCAGTTAAGAGTGTAAACAAATGTTTGCGTACACGCGAAACTGTCCTAAACAGTAACTTCGCTTTTCCTGTTCAGACGCAAATAAAAACTGAAACCTTCAATGTATCAAGTCTATCTGAAACTAATGAATGTAAATATTATGCAATACACAGCAAAAACAATTAATTACTAGCTAAATTACTTATCTCGTAACACAGTAAACGAAAAGCGCTCGTAGCCGGCGTCAGTGCTGCCTGAGCCACGCGTGACTCATGTTCCCACCATCATGTATTTTACACCCTGTACGTTAAGTACTTCCACCTCACTACGTTAATTTAATTTATTACTATCACTGAGTTGCTGCTTTGCCTGACCATGAGCGGCGCTAGCAGCGCGTATCGATATATCCCCTTTCGTAGTATCTTTGCTCGACCGCTATTACTTCCCGATGATCGGTCCTGGGGCCCGTATTGTACAGTTTGTACACTGCGGACACTTCAACGGCCCCCCTGGTGCACACTGCGCAATACGCGGACGACACAGCCTTCTACATGAGAAATGCGAACAAGGACCTGGTCATCCGTAGGCTACAAAGGGTTTTAGACGACACAGAAACCTGGACCCGTCGCTGGCGCATCACCATCAACTCTGAGAAGGCGCAGGCAATGGTGATTACCCGCAGGCTCGGAAGGCGCGAACCTCCTCAACGTCCCCCCTTCCACCTTCACCTAAGTAGAACCCAACTCCCCTGGCGCAGAACCGCCAAGTACCTTGGCGAAACCTTGGACTCTCGTCTTACGTGGAAATCCCACATAGACGAGGTCCACAGGAAGGTCTGCGCCAGAATGTCCATCCTATACCCTATCCTGAACACAACCAGCTCCCTTCCCTGCCCAGTAGCAGTAAATGTGTACCAGGCCCTGATCCGGCCAGTAATGGAATATGCGTGCCCTGTCTGGGGATACGCGGCAAAGCAGCACCTGGACAAACTCCAGAGGCTGCAGAACCGCGTCCTCAGAAGGGCACTGCATCTACCTCTTGGATTCCCCACAGACGACCTGCACGCCGCAGCCGAAATCCCACTCCTGAGAGAGCGTTCCCAGGATCTGGCAAGGGCCTTCTATGACGGTTCTTCCAGATCCGGAAACGCACTCATCCACTCCCTAGGTGGGTATGACATGTCCCGCGACATGCACAAGCGTCCTATGACGATCTACGACGATTAAGTCCAAGGGAAAATCCCAATACCCAATCCCTAATCCTGTTCCTTCCCATATAACACCAATCATCTCGCCTACCTCAGGCAAGTACCAGACACATTCACAACAATCATCACATATCACAGACACCAAAAAAATATAGAAAAATCACACACGCACGTACACAGCCGAAAGGCTACAAACTCCCCCACTCACTTCCCCAAAGAGGGGAAAGTAATAGATGAAAGCAGCAGCAGCATTACTTCCCGGTCGTTGTCTGTGGTAAGCCAGTTCGGGTCGCGAGTTCAGTTGGAACGCATCTGGAGCGCAGTTCGGACCTGCCAGTCGGGAGTTGCAATGCGCCACTAGTGGAGTCTGGTTGGAGCAGTGAGGTCTGCGTCGACATGGCTCGCCCGACCATTGCAGCCACGCATCACTTGAGCCGGGCCACGGTGTTGGTGGATCGTCGGTCGATCGTCCTACCGGACGACGCGTTTTGGCTCGCCGATCGTTCAGGAGTCGGCCGTGTGTGTGTGTGTGTGTGTGTGTGTGTGTGTGTGTGTGTCTGTGTGTCTGTGTGTGTGTCGCGTCGACTCCCGATTTGTCTTTGTGCATGCTTAGTTACTGCTGGGTGTCGTTCAGGTCTTCATGCAAGTGTTTGTCAGGTTGTGTGTGTAGTTGGCGTTGACGACTATTTTAGATGTTGTCGGCATTCTGAGGGAGTAGGTCGGTCGCTGCGGACCAGGGAAGTTATCTCCGCGTGGTGCAGTCCGCTGGGTTCGCTGGCAGTCCCTGCACAGTGTCGGAGCGTGTGTGGAGCTATCCGATCGATACGAGCTTCATGGTTCACCGACCCAGGACGTTGAGTAGTGGTTTCAAGTACCCAAGCCACGTCCATTCATGTTGTGTGGTTCGTTTCGGTGGTTCACTGTTGGGGAGGTTTTCCTGTGAGCAACACAGAGTGGTTGTATTGCTGAAATTTAGCTGAAATGCGGTGGAATTAACTATATTGGTTGGCTAAAATTCGAGTACCTTGTGGCGGTTGGTGTTCTAGTTACCTGCCCTGGCCACTAACGTTATTTTAGGCAGTGCCCTTTCCTCACCTGTTGTCGCTGTCCAGCACGGTGTGTAGTTTTGACAGCTTAATACATATACATATTTGATTGTGGATAATGAAGTCCATAACATTTTGTGTTCGAATTCTCATGACCGATTGGTGGCAAGCAAGTCGTTTGTTGGTCGGTCTGTGACTGTCCCTTGGTTTGGTTCCGACGGATCAAGTGTAGTTGGGCTCACCACCTGTCGCACCTAAGTGAATGAGGGCAGACCGACCCCCTGGAGGCTTCTGGAGTGCTGTTGTCTTTATTGTCTTTCTCACCGGTGTTTAATTGTCTGTTTATAATCTATCATAGCCAATGATAAAAAAATTCTATGTTTTATGTAAGTGAGATTTGAATTTCGTCAAGTGGATATTTGCTGACAGGTTATTGCCGTTGTTGTGTTTCCTTTTAGTCCGGTTTCAGCTACTTAAAACTCAGGCCTTATGGTTACGTTTCTTTTTTTTTTAATTTTGTAAAATTAATTGTGGTCCTTCAGCCTTCGAACCTTATTCCTGAAAGGTAATTTTAAGTTTAAACATTGCGGCCTTCTGCCTTTGAAATGTTATGGTAATTTATTTAAAAATCTTGAAAATTTTACTGTGGGTCTTCAGCCGTTTGGATTGCATCTTGTTTATGTTTGTCTATCCACCCTTGCCTTGAGGCTTACAGCCTAGCTGTGATATATATATATTACTTTTATATGTAACTGTGTGTTTTCAGGCACTTGGAATTTACCTTGTTGATTTTTAAGATTTCTTGTTAGGAGGCCTTCAGCCGTGAAGGATTAGAAATTTGAAACTCGTAGTTGTAAAAGTTCGGCTACGTGCCGCTTTGGTTGTAAATGTGTTATTAAATTACATTACATTAAATTACAATTTTAAAGTGAAACTCAACCCAACCTTATTTTTTCCTTTCCACTATCTTAATCACCTGTTCTGCCCAGCGGGTTTAGCGGGCAGTTTCGCTGCCAACTCAACTATTGGGACACAAGTCGAATCCGCTCGCAAAGGGAAGAATACAGAACACTTAGGAAACCACTCTAAAACCACGGTAAATTCAATTTCAGGCGTGTGGGAACATTACAAAAAAATCACTGAAGGCAACTGGTTTACTGAATACTCTGAACTTTGCACAACTTTACATGCTTTCAGTCTATGAATCACAGATCACGAATCTCGCTGGGACCCGAATTACGGCAAAATCAATTACTCCGCTAGCTTTACACTTTGCATAATGAGGTACATCAACTATCAAGCTTAGGAGAAACAGTTAAATTTTAACTAATGGATGCGTTTAAGGCACATGGTCAGATCTGGGGTGGTGGGGTTTCGGTTTACGCTGAATAGGTCAGTTCACTACACTCAGCTGGCGGCTACACGGGTAGCGGAGGCTGTGTGGCGTTGACTGGGCGGTTTTTTAGGTTAGAAGGCCTCTGGAAAGTACGGGGTGGGCTGCAATCTCAAAGGGTGCATGGCAAATACAGGACGTGCTTGGATCAAGGAACAGTCGGAATTGTAGTTGTAAATTGTTGTAGTTGTGTTGGGAAAGTCCCTGAGCTTCAAGCGCTAATAGAAAGCACAGAAGCTGAAATCGTTATAGGTACAGAAAGCTCGCTAAAGCCTGAAATAAGTTCTGCAGAAATTTTTACGAAGTCTCGGGCGGTGTTCAGGAAAGATAGATTAGGCAGAATTGGTGGCGGGGTCAGGGATTTTCTCTGCCTCGTGATGGCTGGGTGTTGTGTGCTGTCCTTAGGTTAGTTAGGTTTAAGTAGTTCTAAGTTCTAGGGGACTGATGACCATAGCTGTTAAGTCCCATAGTGCTCAGAGCCATTTTAGAATTGGTGGTGGAGTGTTTGTGTCTGTCAGTAGTGGTTTATCTTGTAGTGAAGTCGAAGTAGATACTCCGTGCGAATTGGTATGGGTGGAGGTTATACTTAACAGCCGAACTAAGTTAATAATTGGCTCCTTCTACAGACCCCCAGACTCCGATAATATATTTACTGAACAGTTCAGAGAAAATTTGAGTCTCGTAACAAATAGATACCCCACTCATACGGTTATAGTTTGTGGAGACTTCAACCTTCCCTCAATATATTGGCAAAAATACTTGTTCAAAACCGGTGGTAGACAGAAAACATCTTCCGAGATTGTCCTAAATGCTTTCCCCGAAAATTATTTCGAGCAGTTAGTCCACGAACCCACCCGAATTGTAAATGGTTGCGAAAACACACTTGACCTCTTAGCCACAAACAATCCAGAGCTAATTGAGACCAAAATGACTGATACAGGGATTAGTGACCACAAGGTCGTTGTAGCTAGGCTCAATACCGTTTCTTCCACATCCACCAGAAACAAACGCAAAATAATTTTATTTAAAAAAGCGGATAAAGTGTCACTAGAAGCCTTCCTAAGAGACAATCTCCATTCCTTCCGAACTGACTATGCAAATGTAGACGAGATGTGGCTCAAATTCAAAGATATAGTAGCAACAGTAATTGAGAGATTCATACCTCATAAATTGGTAAGAGATGGAACAGATCTCCCGTGGTACACAAAATAGGTTCGAACGCTGTTGCAGAGGCAACGGAAAAAGCATGCGAAGTTCAGAAGAGCGCGAAATCCCGAAGATTGGCTAAAATTTACAGACGCGCGAAATTTGGCACGGACTTCAATGCGAGATGCCTTTAATAGGTTCCACAACGAAACATTGTCTCGAAATTTGGTAGAAAATCCGAAGAAATTCTGGTCATATGTAACGTACACAAGCGGCAAGACGCAGTCAATACCTTCGCTGAGCAGTGCTGATGGTACTGTTACCGACGACTGTGCCGCTAAGGGGGAGTTATTGAACGCAGTCAAGACCACTTAAAACGCGATGTCTGCAACTAATTCCAGATGTTCTAATGTTCGCTATTGCTTTCCTTTTTCCATTAGATATTTAACAGTAGTGGGTTTTAAATTGAAAAATCGTTCCGGGCCTGTACTTTGTCTTAACCAACGAACTTTGCAATGAGCACTAATGACGTGTGTCGCTTTGGATCTGAGGAAATTCTCTCTGAATTCCAGCGGCTATCTGATTTGGTGAAGGCTGCCGCTCTTGCTTACGAGATGAAGGCAGAGCTCACTATCTGCAGCATCGTTGACGGAACCGACTGCGGACCTTTGGTGCAGAGCCGGGTGGAGGGTCTGAATCAGAGGCTCAGACGGTTTTGCGATCGTGTTGGCTGCAGATTCCTTGACTTGCGCCATAGGGTGGTGGGGTTTCGGGTTCCGCTGAATAGGTCAGGAGTTCACTACACTCAGCTGGCGGCTACATGTGTAGAAGGCCTCGGGAAAGTACGGGGTGGGCTGCAATCTCAAAGGGTGAGTGGCAAATACAGGACATGCTTGGATCAAGGAGCAGTCGGAATTGAGTTGTAAATTGTTGTAGTTGTGCTGGGAAAGCCTGAAATAAGTTCAGCAGAAATTTTTACGGAGTCTCGGACGGTGTTCAGGAAAGATAGATTAGGCAGCATTGGTGGTGGAGTGTTTGTGTCTGTCAGTAGTGGTTTATCTTGTAGTGAAGTCGAAGTAAATACTCCGTGCGCATTGGTATGGGTGGAGGTTATACTTAACAGCCGAACTAAGTTAATAATTGTCTCGAAATTTGGTAGAAAATCCGAAGAAATTCTGGTCGTATGTAACGTATACAAGCGGCAAGACGCAGTCAATACCTTCGCTGCGCAGTGCCGATGGTACTGTTACCGACGACTGTGCCGCTAAAGCGGAGTTACTGAACGCAGTTTTCCGAAATTCATTCACCATGGAAGACGAATTGAATATTCCAGAATTTGAAACACAAACAGCTGCTAGCATGAGTTTCTTAGAAGTAGATACCTTAGGGGCTGCGAAGCAACTGAAATCGCTTGATACGGGCAAGTCTTCAGGTCCAGATTGTATACCGATTAGGTTCCTTTCAGATTACGCTGATACAATAGCTCCCTACTTAGCGATCATATACAACCGCTCGCTCACCGATAGATCTGTACTTACAGATTGGAAAATTGCGCAGGTCGCACCAGTGTTTAAGAAGGGTAGTAGGAGTAATCCATCTAACTTCAGACCTATATCATTGTCGTCGTTTTGCAGTAGGGTTTTGGAGCATATACTGTATTCAAACATTATGAATCACCTCGAAGGGAACGATCTATTGATACGTAATCAGCATGGTTTCAGAAAACATCGTTCTTGTGCAACGCAGCTAGCTCTTTATTCGCACGAAGTAATGGCCGCTATCGACAGGGGATCTCTAATTGATTCCGTATTTCTCGATTTCCGGAAAGCTTTTGACACCGTTCCTCACAAGCGACTTCTAATCAAGCTGCGGGCCTATGGGGTATCGTCTCAGTTGTGCGACTGGATTCTTGATTTCCTGTCAGGAAGGTCGCAGTTCGTAGTAATAGACGGCAAATCATCGAGTAAAACTGAAGTGATATCAGGTGTTCCCCAGGGAAGCGTCCTGGGACCTCTGCTGTTCCTGATCTATATAAATGACCTGGGTGACAATCTGAGCAGTTCTCTTAGGTTGTTCGCAGATGATGCTGTACTTTACCGTCTAGTGAGGTCATCCGAAGACCAATATCAGTTGTAAAGCGATTTAGAAAAGATTGCTGTATGGTGTGGCAGGTGGCAGTTGACGCTAAATAACGAAAAGTGTGAGGTGATCCACATGAGTTCCAATAGAAATCCGTTGGAATTCGATTACTCGATAAATAGTACAATTCCCAAGGCTGTCAATTCAACTAAGTACCTGGGTGTTAAAATTACGAACAACTTCTATTGGAAAGACCACATAGATAACATTGTGGGGAAGGCGACCCAAAGGTTGCGTTTCATTGGCAGGACACTTAGAAGATGCAACAAGTCCACTAAAGAGACAGCTTATACTACACTCGTTCGTTCTCTGTTAGAATATTGCTGCGCGGTGTGGGATCCTTACCGGGTGGGATTGACGGAGGACATCGAAAGGGTGCAAAAATTGGGCAGCTCGTTTTTTATTATCACGTAATACGGGAGAGAGTGTGGCAGATATAATACGCGCATTGGGATGGAAGTCATTACAGCAAAGACGTTTTTCGTCGCGACGAGATCTATTTACGAAATTTCAGTCACCAACTTTCTCTTCCGAATGCGAAAATATTTTGTTGAGCCCCACCTACATAGGTAGGAATGATCATCAAAATAAAATAAGAGAAATCAGAGCTCGAACAGAAACGTTTAAGTGCTCGTTTTTTCCGCGCACTGTTCGGGAGTGGAAAGGTAGAGAGATAGTATGATTGTGGTTAGATGAACCCTCTGCCAACCACTTAAATGTGAATTGCGGAGTAGTCCTGTAGATGTAGATGTAGATGATATATAAATTTCTCCATACTCTTTGCTTAAGTTCCATCAATATTTGTAGCGACTGACAGTGTAATAATGGGTGCGACTTCAGAAAATTTACTGCTCTTACAATCAATTCCATTACATGCCCCATGCCTGCAAAGTTTGCAAAAAATGTTCTTCATGTACTGCAAAATGGTTTCCCTACAAAACGTCTATCGACCGCTGTAATTTTTTCCGTTTTATCAACTAAATCTGTAAATTGTTTCTGCATGGTGTGGTAATATAATTCCATGGTCACTAGAGGTACCCATCGATTATGCGACTGCATAATAAATATTGACAATTTTCATCCTTCTCTTCTGTGATTTTCTATTCAAATTTAAATGATTGTGATGAAAGATCGCCATAATGCTTCTTTTAGTGCAAACAGCCACTGGACTTGTGAACTGTCTTTATATCATGAACAAATAGCGAAGAATAAAGAGCACTGACACCAAGATTCTGCGGAACAGAAGAAAGTCGTGCCGACCGAAAAATGCTGCACCGCACAGCTATAAAAAACGTCGTGCTGTACCGAGTAAAGTCGAGACATAACGAGTTTTGCTGGAACAGGTCGAGCCTGAAACCGTATACATGCAGCTCATCGTGCGCGCCTGCAGTTTTGCATGTCGTGGCCGACACTGAAGCAGCCTATAGTGCTCCCGAAAATAGCGGGAATACTCTGAACGGTCGGTATACTATCTGTCGTAGGGACCAAAGGAAGGTTGGTACAATTTCTAGTATGGAATGACTCTCTCTTACCTCCACCAGTGTATTCAAAATTGTCTACTTACTCATTCACACTTTGCAAAATCACGCAGAATGTGGAAGAGAAAGGAAAGAGGTTGCTGTCTTTATAATAATATGAAATGAGTTGATACAGACCTGTTACAACAGCACTCATATGCCATCAGTTATTGTTGCCGTTTTCAGCCATTAGAAGCTTCACACCCATGTTGTTGTTGTTGTTGTGGTCTTCAGTCCTGAGACTGGTTTGATGCAGCTCTCCATGCTACTCTATCCTGTGCAAGCTTCTTCATCTCCCAGTATCTACTGCAACCTACATCCTTCTGAATCTGTTTATTGTATTCATCTCTCGGTCTCCCTCTACGATTTTTACCCTCCACGCTGCCCTCCAATACTAAATTGGTGATCCCTTGATGCCTCAGAACATGTCCTACCAGCCGATCCCTTCTTCTAGTCAAGTTGTGCCACAAACTTCGCTTCACACCCATAAAACATAAAAATGGAAAATAAGCAGAAAGACTCGATCTGTCCTCCTCAATGACTAGATTTTTCAGCAACTTAATATGAAATTATAATTTTCATTTCAGACTAGATTACATTGTTGCCTGTATTTGTAACAAATTTTTATAAGCAACCAATTTTATTTCTTTCAGATTATAGATTTCATTTACTTTTAGTGTGTGTTTTTATTGTTGTCATTTTCACAATAACTTTTCCTTGCACGTAACATGGTGTAACACATTACAGCCACAACCTTTGGACAATATAATTATATTTACGCCAGACTTGTTATCGTGAGATTTTTCGGAAAGCCACAGGAAATGGATATGTACAGTTTTTAAATGTTGTGTGTCTCTCTGAAAAGGGTGTCCCATTAAAAAACTGATTTACAGTCAAGGATTCCGCTGAGGTCTGAGTACCTGAGACAAGTACCTGAGACACCTAAGTGAGAGCTTGGAGAAACACCTGAAGGAATTCTCAGTCGTTTTCTTGAGAAAATTCGACATGTAACCTACTAGGGAACCAGCCACCAACATTAGCAGGTGCCTCAACGGGAGAAGGAGTGAGAACATAATAAGAGTTCTCATATTAAACATTAGCTGCCGTTCAGGGAAAAGGTTGGTATCCTGTACGAAGAATAACAAGGGTGGTTACCCGCCTAAACCATTCATTGGATAACATTCCAAATTTAGTCCATAAATGACTAAAAAGGTACAATGGGAATTCCAGCGCCCTAAGGAGCAGAGTAGCGAACTGCTGAGTAAGGGAAACCTGAAGATCATTTGTGGGGGATTCAGGATTTGTCCTTTGGAAATTATTTTGGCTCTTTGAGAGATCATTCAGAGTTCATTCCGTGGGACTCCGATTGAAAGATAATTCAGAGATCTTTGTGAGTTCTCATTAAGAAGTTATTCTGGTTCATTTGGAGATATCTGACTCTAATTCGGAGACGATATTAAGAGCATGCTGAGACCTTCGGGAGACCATTCTGAGAAGACAGGGAGGGGACATTGGGGATCCTTTCAGGTGATTCTCATGCATTATACTGAGTGATTCACCTGCTGTTTTGCATAAAGCTTTCTGACTACTTCTTCTGTAGGCAGAACAGCCTATTTTCTACTCAGTTTGTGGAGTAGTCTGATACCCACATTCATTGCTATGTCTGTTGTCACTTCGTAGCATCCTCACATTCTGTTAAATCTCGGATGGTGTTTCTGGAAGTCCGATGCATGAATCTTTAAGTACGCGACTGTGGTACCCTCATCTGACCTCAACTTCCAAAATTACATGGACGCCACCCGTGGTCTAATTACTGCAGACAGTCGAAGCTGGATGTGAGCTGGGAGCCAGCGAATGGCCACTCCGATGGTTACAACAGACACTGCTATGGCCACTGAATTGGTCTCTGGGTAGCAGATTTACTGGAGACTGCCTGCGCAACAAGCGTGGAACGAGCAGATGGTTAAGCTGCACAGAGCTCGCTCCAAAGCCACAATACATGAGGGTGAAAGCTACCAGCTGGAAACCAACGGATACACGGCATTACAAGAGACTCGTAAGGAGAGCAGTATATTGCGCCATCATCTCAGCAACCCAACACGCCTTTAAATGGAACCGATTCTACAAATAAGTGGGATAAAATGATTAATCCCATACAACTATCTATCTCTTTCTATCCTCAGTCAGATCGAGCCTGGTTTGTGGTATTGATGATTTATGAATGTTTTTAATAAATGAAAACTTTTCCCGGCTCTATTAATTTGAATTTATTCCATTCATATTCTATTTGCGTCTCATTTCCAATTCGATGAACTTTATTACGTTCTAGCACCCGTTGTGGGTCCATATCATTCCAATATTCGTAATAATGCATCTGAGCCGTGCTGCGGCTCGCGCTGGTGCTGCTTGTAGCTTTCTGTCCTCTGTTGGAGGCCAAACCGTAATGTTTAGTTGACATGGTTGCGGTTGTCTGTCTTCTTCTCGTGTTGACTGGCGCCACTTGGTTTCGCAAGTGTTGCCTGTCCGCTAGTGGCAGCAGTGGCGGTTATCGATATGTAGTAACTGTGGCGCTATCTCTGGGGCGACGTCGTGGTTCTTCCGGGTCGTGACAGTGTGCAGTTCGGCTGGGGACTCTGGAGGAGCCAGGTCCGCGCAGTGCGTGAACACGCCGGGACCTCTAGTGGCGCGCATGGACTGCCGGATAGAAGGCCTGTGGTCACGAGGGTGCACGACCTCGTTGTAAACCGGATCCTGCAATCTTTAAGTTGAGTGCATTTGGATTAAAGTAGAGAAACCTCCACCAATGTGAGATCTTGCGATCCACCAGTGACTTGGATTCGTGTTGCTGCTCGGAGTGTTGCCGAGGCAAAGAGCAGCGAGTGGAGTGCTTGGAGAGGGCGTATCTGATTAGCTTCCCTGGACTTCTAATTACTATTTATTGCGTTCAGTTTCTTACTATTTGTTAAGTTCAACCAGCGGTATTTTTTCTCCCTCGTAGCCGCTAACGCCCCAGTTACCTGCCCTGGGGGTTAGTGTATGTGACGGCAGTGTACATTTCCTCGCCTTGCCACTGCTGTCCGGTGAAGTGGGTAGTTTTGACAGCTTTCTTGATTGTAGGTTGGTTGACGATTCTTCTACTCTGGTGGTAGTGATTCTTTTCTCGTTCCGGGCACTCTAAGCACAGTATTCTGCGGACAGAGTCCAGACCACCGGTTCTGGTTTTGGCGTATTTTTAGATCTTTGCATTTGGTTTATTGCACGTCAGGTAGCCTCAGGAAGATCATCATTAGTCATTCGTTGGACTGCCACTAGTCTGAGTTACCACGTTGTGAAGTGAATGCAACTCTTGGCTGCCTTTCTCACCGCTCGCAAAAGTGTTTTTTGCCGGACCTACTCAGAGGACGATCGTCTGTGACTGGTTCTTGTGTTTCATTATTGTATTTGATGTTTTATTGTATGTTTCTAAAACTTTTTTACATAATTTCCATTCTAGGCGTTACAGCAGGTTTAAATGGCTCAAATGACTCTGAGCACTATGGCACTTAACATCTGAGGTCATCAACCCCCTAGAACTTAGAACTACTTAAACCTAACTAACCTAAGGACATCACACATATCCATGCCCGAGGCAGGATTCGAACCTGCGACCGTAGCGGTCGCGCGGTTCCAGACTGAAGCGCCTAGAACGGCTCGGGCACACTGGCCGGCCAGGTTTAAATGGTTGTGCTACCAAGTCTACCATCATTTTGTCTCACCTGTTGGCGATCATTTGCTTGTATTTTTAAATTAACCTTTACTATTGCATAGCTGTTTTACACTGTGTTAAATATTTTTTTTTATAAATGCCGTTCTTGGCGTTAAAGGCCTTCAGCCCTGACTGTGGTTACTTGCCTTGAAATTCTAATTGGGATCACATTGGCTTGTTTTTAAAACATTATTTGCTATGTCTGTATTTTATGCTCATTTGGTAAATTGTAACGCACTGAAAGCACTGTTAATGACAGAGTTGTTTATTCCTTCATTAATAACGTGTGACATCTCTATTTTTTGCTGAGTCTGGAATTACCGTTAAAATAAGTGTGTGTAGTTGCAAAAGGGAACCAATAGTAACTGATTACGCCCCGGTCCACAATCGTAACCGAATCCTGCCTTCCTTGACCACCAGGTCTCAGTACTGAATAGCTGTAAATTCCTATGACTCCTCCTTACCACCTTTCCGCTTTCTGATTCCATATACAACTTCTTGGTATCACCCCGGACGCATTCCGACCATTTTCTTAATGTTAACGCAAACATTCATGGTGGCTAACATGCCGGTTTACTTTGTAATCAAGCAAATCCACAATTTCTATATACAGATTGATCTGAAACAGTGTGAAAAACTTGTATTGGTGTTGCATAGTAGGTTGCGCTGAGAAATATTTGTTCAGAAAAAAATTCGATACGTTGCGCCGTTTCAATATAATTATCAATGAAGTTAGCCAAGCAGGTCGCTGCAAGCACAGATTCAAGCAGCCTTCCAGAGACAGTATTGCCAAACGTAATCTTCGTTTGATTTCCTCAAACCGAACGAACGTAGCTTCTGATCACCTACCTTAAATTTATCACTCCCGAGAAAGGCACATTTTAACTGGTAATGAGCATTTCCACAAGTGGCAACTGACGGACTTACAGATGTCGGTGGATTACCGCATTTTAAAGCGTGCAAGTTATCGAAATTGCGCGTGCAACAACCTGACTGGCTAATGTCAATCGGATACGGCGCAACTTATCGAATGTTTTTCTTACCAATTATTTCTCATCACAACCTACCCTGCAGCATACTTGGAAGCTTTTCAGACTGTTTCTGACCAAGCTGCATATTTTAAACAGGCCTACATATTTACTGCATAGAAGCACAACTTATCTCTTTCTGTGTATTTTTCTTTTCATGTTTCATAGACCTCAAGACGCTCTCCCCCACTGCCAAGCTCGCTGAAACACTAGCGTGGACTGATACTCGGACATGGCTGGCTCGAATGCTGGTGGTGCAAGAAATAATTGTCAATAGTATGTGGGCGGTAAGGGAAGAAGAGCAGTGTAAAGATGGCGATCCCCAGACTTTGCGCCAGTGCTCTTTATTACGTTCCAAACGTCTCTGCACTGTGTCACAGAGTGATACTCTTGATGCGTCCTTCGGATGGGAGTGTTGTGTTTATCGGTCCTTTGGTGCTATTCGAAAGGAATAGTCTATGTTCCGGCACTGGGTCCGACCTCTTCCTTCCATCCATCTGTAATAACATGACACTGCACAAGACTGCCCAACTACTCACACAATCACCCACGAGACACAGACAGATACATAGGCCGCAGAAAGGTGACGGCAAGCCACCTCCCATAGGACATAGCCTAGCATTTCTCTCCAACGTAACTTCCGGAATATGGGACGCTGTTAACTTTTTTAGTTCTTAAGACGTCTCATTCTAGTCATAGTCACCAGCTTCATTTACGTCGTATGACTGAAATAAATAATGCACCTATATTTACCACACTCTTGATAAATCGTAGCTTTACAGTCAGATCAGTTTCATTTCCATTCGTAACTTTGATTTATACGACGGTGCATCATGATAATCTCCGCCAGTTCAAACATTAGGCAATTTACCTACATAACAAAGCTACTGGTATACGTTATCCATATTGTCCCCAAATCAGTGATTATGATCCATCTGCTTTCGCCAGTTAATTTGTGCACTTACAGTTTAAGTAGTCTGTGCATCGCTATGTATTCTGCATCTTTCTACAGAAACGTCCCTGGTTTTTTGAGAACGGGTCCTTCGTTTTCGATTGCAGAGTACGTGGCATCTATAGCGCCGTGCAACAGTGAGGCTGTCACCTAGGTAAAAGTTCTGAATGCACGCGCCACACCCTTATTCTTTAACAAAAGAGTGTTTCGATAGAAAAACATGTGAAATTTGTAGCAGACCTCTTGTTTGTTGAAATGGATGGGCAACAATCACTTTACCGTTACAGATTTATGAAGCAATTTAGTTACAAACACAATAATTATTTAGAGAAAAAGTGTTGTCAATATCAACATTGTAATGGCCAAAGCTACACTACAGTAATCTAAAGCTCAAAGATTGGGCCTACTCAGGTCCTTTTAGTCTGAAACATTTAAAATCTCCAGGAGTGCTGTTTGTTTGCAGTGATCTATAACCACAAAGCATATTAACTATGATCCAGTTAAATATTCAGCAGAATTATGAAAAATAAGGATCTCGAGTCACTCTTACTACCGTTTATTGCGCTATGTCCTGAATTACTGTATTTATTTCCGTCAGATCGTTTACTGTGTTCGTACAATGTACTCACTAATAATATCTGTATTTGTCGGCGTCTTCCAGTTTCACTCCGTGGTTAGATTTAAGAGATTTTACAAGTTAATTGTTTGTTGTTAATGAAAGTGACATAAACAAGTCTTTCGTCCTCCTTCTCTGGCATGTCTGTTCTGTAACAAGGCAACGCAAGGTATTCTTGATGACGAAGATTGTTGGAACGTTCTATAAATCACCTGGAGCTAACTGAAACAAAATATTTACTAGAGGCTTGGCGTGAATCAAAACCATTTCAAGCGTAACAGACAACGAATAAAAATAGCAAAAGATTACCAAAAATACTTTTATTTTGAATATTCAAAATAATATGTATAAGTAAATACACATATAAAGTAATTAGACATAAATATTGCACTGATTACATCTCGAATGTTCTGGTAACTTATGTTGTACATCGGTTTATAGAGGCTTACCTCAGCTGAAAAATCTGTTTGATGATATTTTTAAAAGTTCCATTTGTATTCTGAATTCGTGTCACTTAGGTTTTCATGACATGAAAATACTGAGATGACATTTTTACTTGTGACTCAGATACTAGAGAAATGATATATCGTTTATCTTGAACAATTACGGAAACTAGATTAAGGCTTACAGTTGCGTTCCCTTCAGAACCTAACTGCAAATCGCTTCCAAAGCTTCATGCACTCCTGTAAACAAGAAATTATACCTTTACAATAAATAAATGTCTGTGGTACATACTCTTGAGTTAGTTTACAAAGAAATGTGTACTCCCCAATAACGGGTTGTTCAACCCGAGAAAGTTTAACATTGTTATACGGTAAGGAAGATACTGTGAACATTTTATATCAAAGTGAAGGATAGGAAATGTGCTTTGACAACATAGATTTGGACACTGAATGTTATGAGGAATCTCGAACACACTGCAGGTAACTACTCCTATGCAAAGGCTGACTCGTGTGGACCATTAACAAGTTCTCGTCAAAGATAACTCACGGTCTTCTTACAAACAAATATGATATTGTTTATAGTAAATAAAATAAAGCCCTTTTTTCTCAACAGACACATAAAAAGTTCATAAATACAAAATGCTTCACATAAAACACGATTTAGTGATTTAGAAATGTCCTTCAAAAAATTAGTTACATTTGTCATTACACAGATTGAGATAACAATGCTTGACTCTTTATTTTTAATGGAAAAAAGGAGTTCAAGAAGTAGTGTTACATAGTAAAAGCGAAAAAGAAATCATAGACGTGTAATTATTATTCGGTAACTGTGTTGGGCACCACTATTCACTTCGCAGTAACAGAACTTCTGTTGCACAGTCACTGATCCAGCTTGAAGCATTATGCACATAAAAATACGCTGACGCATGCATGAATTCACACTCACCACGTAGTTTACTTATTATCGTGTCACTTTCACAATTTGATTTTATGTCCTATATCATGCATATTTTCCGTTAGTGCAACTACTCTCGAACACTCTTTTTTTATTATTAAAGGAGTATCTCCAGTAGCCAAGCAATAAATAAAACTAGTCAGTCGCACAACAGAAGAAAAACCTGGCAGGAAACATTTGCAGAATCTTTCATAAACTGCATTGGGATAACAAATGAGTTTTATAGCACACGTCAGAGAGAAGGCAATGCGGCATGTTTTTACCTACATGTCACCTTACTTAACGAATGAACTAATATTTAACGAGAGACACTGCTGTCATCGTGGATCAACAGTTTCTAGCGTCGCTTTAGTCTCCCTAACATACATTAAGGTATTAGAGAAATTTGGACGCCATCTGAGAAGAGTGTTGCATTCGTGCAGTACAGTGAGTATAACGAAGGGCAAGGACGAGGCGTTTCCGCCCGTCTCGTGGCTGCTATTGGCTGCACGGCAGAAGAGGTCTGCAGCTATTCGTAACTATTATCAGTCCAAATAAAAGTGTCGGGATAGTGATTCTGTTTTAACACGAGTACCGTCTTCTTATTAGATTATTATTACTCTCAAAGACGCATAAAAGTTACAACGGCTTTTAGTGACGAAGGAACAGGGAACGTTCAGAGCTTTTGGTGGGGAATGAATATTCCTCCTTCAACACTCACCGCTTCAATTGCACAGCACAGTGCCTCCTGATAAACATTAACATAAAGAAGTCTTAAGTAGTGAGAACAGGATGGTGCGGATAACCCTGTGAAACGGCTTTCTTTAGAATGATAAGAATGCTTGAGTAATGCTTACCGTCTAACGTTCCCCACTTGATACTCTGCCTAGTTTACCGGAGGAAAAACAGACCATCGTAGTGTCAAAAAGTAGGCGGTCAATGCATGAGATGCACTCGGGATGGAAATTCGCCTGAAGTATCAGGTAACTAAGCGCAGACTATAGATAAGTTGCTTAGTACACTCAATTCGACATAAATCTGACAGTACGTAAAACATTTTTATACTATCTTGGCACTTCCGTAAGATTCGTACAATAAATAGAATATATATTTGTTCGTAACACCGTGTAGTGCCTACGCATCCAGAACTCATGTGTAACCCTGTCCTCCTCAATCTGAGTTGGCAGTTCTGGCGTCGTTCAACATTCGCCCTGCACTGCAGGCTGCACTCTGGGCTGCGGCACCGGCTCCTGTACAGCGTCGCTCGCTGTGGGCAGTGTACGGTAGAAGCGCGCCGCCGCCGCTAGCGCACGGAGCCCGCGTCGCGGTGGCTGGGCCGGCGGCCTAGCGTGGCGCAAGGCGACGCGCGGCCCGACGCCGGCGGCAGGCCGGGCGGGGGCGGCGCGGGGGCGGCGGGGACGGCGGGGGCGGCGCCCAGGGAGCTGGCCGCCGAGGCGGAGCTGTGCCGCTGGCGCTGGCGGCGCGACGGCGCGTGGCCGCGGCGCAGCTGCGCGCCCTTCAGCGAGTCCTCGTAGCTGCCCCTGCAAAGCCACACGTAGTAGCGCGTCGTGTCACATCGTACGAAAGTGTTTAGCGGTAATAGGGTTGGGGGTTGGGTTGTTTGGGGAAGGAGACCAGACAGCGAGGTCATCGGTCTCATCGGATTGGGGAAGGACGGGGAAGGATGTCGGCCGTGCCCTTTTAAAGGAACCATCCCGGCGTTTGCCTGGAGCGATTTAGGGAAATCACGGAAAACCTAAATCAGGATAGCAGGACGCGGTATTGAACCGTCATCCTCCTGAATGCGAGTCCAGTGTCTAACCACTGCGCCACCTCGCTCGGTGTTTAGCGGTAATACTAAGAACTGATACGAAATGAGATCATTTACAATCAGTAGTAGGGAATGGAAGACTTAGATTTGTTGTAAGGGTCATAGTGAAGTGCAGGTTGTGTGTGCGACTACTTCTAGTCTAGAGTAGTGGTCCAGGAGTTGAAGTTCTTGTCGAGTGAGGACGGCAGCACACATTGGACGAATTCAGAGACGCTCTGCAAGGACCTTACCGGGTCGTACAGCCCATACGAAATAATTTGATAACTCATTTGGAAGTGGTTCATGGTGTGGGTTCCTGTAGTCATGTCCTAGTTCATGAACCACGGGCAACGTATGAGTGGCCAAGTAAGTGGTCCCGACAGTCGGGATACCAGTTACTTTGGAATAGGGCTGGGCGTCTCGGACATATTCTGAGTCGTGGTCACCTTTGTGCTCATACGGCAAAGACTACCAAATCCACCGGTTAGTCCCTCAGCCGTTAGGGGTAAAACCCAATGGGACTCGGGGCAAGTAAGGCTAGCAACTTGCTTCCCTGGTACTTTAAATATGATGCTGGCAACAATCAGAGCAAAATGCCTCGGACCTTTGGAGGTGACGGAGTCCCACCTCTAACTGACAAACCAGGGACTCCTAAGATACGACTTGGCAAACAAATGGTAATGAGATGGGGAGTTATTAATATCAATGGGGGCTACTCTGGGAAGAAGGTAGAGCTGGCAGAGGCTGCAAGTAAGATGGGGCTGGACGTTTTAGCTGTTAGTGACATTCGGGTAAGGGGTGAAAAAGAAGAGGTAGTGGGAGAATACAATGTCTACCTGTCAGGAGTCAAAGCAGAAATAGCGCAATGGGGTGTAGGACTTTACATCAGGAAAGAAATGGAACCAAGCGTAGTTGCAATACGGTATGTAAACGAACGACTGATGTGGATAGATTTGACAGTGTCTAGCAAGAAAATTAGGATTGTGTCAGTATATTCGCATTGTGAAGGGACAGATCAAGATAAGATGGATAGTTTTTATGAGGCACTCAGTGATGTAGTTGTTAGAGTAAAGGACAAGGACAGTGTTCTGCTCATGGGTGATTTTAACGCCAGGATTGGAAATCGAACAGAAGGGTATGAAAAGGTTATGGGTAAATTTGGAGAGGATATGGAGGCCAACAGGAACGGGAAACAACTCTTGGATTTCTGTGCCAGTATGGGCTTAGTAATCACAAACTCCCTTTTTAAACATAAGAACATTCACCGGTATACTTGGGAAGGCAGGGGAACCAGATCTGTCATTGACTATATAATAACAGATCAGGAATGCAGGAAGGCTGTGAGGGACACACGTGTATTCAGGGGATTCTTTGATGACACTGATCATTATTTAATCTGCAGTGAAATTGGGATTGTGAGGCCGAAAGTGCAGGAGGTCAGGTCCATATGTAGGAGGATAAGAGTGGAGAAACTTCAGGATAAGGAAATCAGGCACAAGTACATAACAGCGATCTCAGAAAGGTACCAGTTAGTTGAGTGTAGTCAATTACAGTCATTGGAAAAGGAATGGACAAGGTACAGGGATACAGTACTAGAAGTGGCTAAAGAATGTCTTGGAACAGTAGTGTGTAAAAGTAGGATGAAGCAAACAGCTTGGTGGAATGATACAGTCAAGGCAGCCTGTAAAAGGAAAAAGAAGGCGTATCAAAAATGGCTACATACCAGAACCCAGGTAGACAGAGAAAGTTACGTTGAAGAAAGAAACAAAGCCAAACAGATAATTGCAGCATCCAAGAAGAAATCGTGGGAAGACTTTGGAAACAGGTTGGAGACTATGGGTCAAGCTGCTGGAAAACCATTCTGGAGTGTAATTAGCAGTCTTCGAAAGGGAGGTAAGAAGGAAATGACAAGTATTTTGGACAGGTCAGGAAAACTGCTGGTGAATCCTGTGGATGCCTTGGGCAGATGGAGGGAATATTTTGAAGAGTTGCTCAGTGTAGGTGAAAATGCGATCAGTAATGTTTCAGATTTCGAGGTAGAATGGGATAGGAATGATGATGGAAATAGGATAACATTTGAGGAAGTGGAAAAAATGGTCAATAGATTGCAGTGCAATAAAGCGGCTGGGGTGGATGAAATTAAGTCGGAACTCATTAAATACAGTGGAATGTTAGGTCTTAAATGGCTACACAGGATAATTGAAATGGCCTGGGAGTCGGGACAGGTTCCATCAGACTGGACAAAAGCAGTAATCACACCAATCTTTAAACATGGAAACAGAAAAGATTGTAACAACTACAGAGGTATCTCTTTAATCAGCGTTGTGGATAAAATCTTCTCAGGTATTGTTGAAAGAAAAGTGCGAGTATTAGTTGAGGACCAATTGGATGAAAGTCAGTGTGGGTTTAGGCCTCTTAGAGGCTGTCAGGACCAGATCTTTAGCTTACGGCAAATAATGGAGAAGTGTTATGAGTGGAACAGAGAATTGTATCTATGCTTTATAGATCTAGAAAAGGCATATGCCCGGGTTCCTAGGAGGAAGTTATTGTCTGTTCTACAAGATTATGGAATAGGAGGCAAACTTTTGCAAGCAATTAAAGGTCTTTACATGGATAGTCAGGCAGCAGTTAGAGTTGACGGTAAATTGAGTTCATGGTTCAGAGAAGTTTCAGGGGTAAGACAAGGCTGCAACCTGTCTCCACTGTTGTTCATATTATTTATGGATCATATGTTGAAAACAATAGACTGGCTGGGTGAGATTAAGATATGTGAACACAAAATAAGCAGTCTTGCATATGTGGATGACTTAGTTGTGATGGGAGATTCGATTGAAAGTTTGCAAAGTAATATTTCAGAGCTAGATCAGAAATGTAAGGACTATGGTATGAAGATTAGCATCTCCAAAACGAAAGTAATGTCAGTGGGAAAGAAATACAAATGGATTGAGTGCCAAATAGGAGGAACAAAGTTAGAACAGGTGGACGGTTTCAAGTACTTAGGATGCATATTCTCACAGGATGGCAACATAGTGAAGGAACTGGAAGCGAGGTGTAGCAAAGCCAATGCAGTGAGCGCTCAGCTACGATCTACTCTCTTCTGCAAGAAGGAAGTCAGTACCAAGACTAAGTTATCTGTGCACCGTCCAATCTTTCGACCAACCTTGTTGTATGGGAGCGAAAGCTGGGTGGATTCAGGTTACCTTATCAACAAGGTTGAGGTTACGGATATGAAAGTAGCTAGGATGATTGCAGGTACTAGTAGATGGGAACAATGGCAGGAGGGTGTCCACAATGAGGAAATCAAAGAAAAACTGGGAATGAACTCTATAGATGTAGCAGTCAGGGCGAACAGGCTTAGATGGTGGGGTCATGTTACACGCATGGGAGAAGCAAGGTTACCCAAGATACTCATGGATTCAGCAGTAGAGGGTAAGAGGAGTCGGGGCAGACCGAGGAGAAGGTACCTGGATTCGGTTAAGAATGATTTTGAAGTAATAGGATAACATCAGAAGAGGCACCAATGTTAGCACTGAATAGGGGATCATGGAGGAACTGTATAAAGGGGGCTATGCTCCAGACTGAACGCTGAAAGGCATAATCAGTCTTAAATGATGATGATGATGATGATGATGACTCATTTGGAAATCTTTGAAACAGAGGCGGCGTTGCTCTTGCGAAACTTTGTTCTGCAAACTTAATAAGAAAATTCTGTACTAGATTTTCAGTAGAACTGCAGTATGGCGGGAGTGGAGGAGTGTCAACTAGGTGCCGTAACTGGAGAAGTTGTCGTGCAAATGAAATTAATTCGCAAGCAATTAATATGATTAAATAATTTATCCGTTACTCAGGCAATGCGGATTTGATGGCCTACTTGCTGGAGAGGCTCGTGTCCCGCGATTATTTTCCTGACAGTGACCATGTGTTGCAAGGATAAGGTGCTCCTATCGCCATTACTCAACACAAAGATTAGTTTTTCTTTGGAAAACAAGTATCAGAGTTTATTAAGCAGTTTAGCACAGGGTACATCGTTGGACTACAAGCACCGTGTTCAGTATCTTAAATTAGGACATTATTGTGGCAAATATGGCTGTGAACTTGACTGAAATAATGTAAAGGAGCGACCGCGCGTGCACACACACACACACACACACACACACACACACACACACACGTTGTGCAGGGAAAATTGGATGTACCACAATTCCAGCTGCCACGGTACACCCTCAAATTAATTTTATCGAAGACCAAACCGAACTGGAAATGCTGGAGTACGCCGCGCAAGGAAGAGTAAGTGACAGTACGACTCGTTGACGCGCTGGCGGCTGAAGAGACAGACCACGGCGACGTAACTCAAGTTAGCACTGAGAAAAACTGAGAAAGAACAGCGGGAAGTTAGTGCTTTTATAGACTCGCGGTTCGTATTTTTCTCTTTAGTTAGAACCTCCTCAACCTGGCTCCAGATACTTTCTTAAGTGGGAGCAACCTGAAGGAACTGCCCCCAGTTCTTCCCTAATGTAATGGCGGACGTTCTGTGCGATTGGTAAATGTGGCTATGTCGCGCCGAAGTCACTGCCCGATTACTGTCGGGGCCCTCGGCGCCAGGCTGTGCCGACTGTAGAGTAGCCCTTTGCCCAACGGCCAAAATTAGCGCCCTTTTTACCAGCCAAGGCTTCCGAGAAAGCCATTCCGTCGTTACTTGCAACATTACGGTTTACTGAAATACATCCACTATCAATGTCGCACTTGACACACTTCATGGAGGACAGTTTAGTAAGGTGACTTGCTGCTCTGGCAAATTTACAGTCAATACATTTTATTTCGATAATTAATTTCGATACTTCAGCCATCATTTTTCAAAGGAGGACGGAAACAGCTCTTTCCCATCAGTGTAATGAACGAAGGGCTACACATTTTAACTACGACAATGCACGTTTCGAAGCCACAGCTTAATCATCATAGCTTAAGTTGTAATATGAGGAGCACGGTTGTGATGTTATCACGCCAGAAATTTGCATCTGTGGGAGCTATAGCCGTTCCTAACTGCAGTTTGTGAAATTGTGGTGGAATGTATACAGAATTGCAGAAGAATACGCGAAGATTTTGTTGAAATTTATGGTATATCTGTAAATATTCTGATATCTTCACCTTTTTGTTATAAAATATTCAACCAAGAGCTATTGTTTCTTCAGGAAGGCGAGCCCAATGGCTACTGGCTGTCTGGAAAACCACAGTGTTAGAAGATTTCGGTGGGAGAATCTGAGTTCTTGGTACGAGTGAGATCAATCCAAATAGATGCCTTTTTTGTTTTCTGTCTAATTGAAAGACTCGCAAAACAACCTCCATTGCACTGAATTTTGCAGTATGAATCTCATGAGAGTGGAGTACATTTATTTGTTATTGAATTTTAACATTTGTAATGGCTTCAATACAAACTCCACCATCTCAGAGACAATGTGTGTCAAATGCTTACTATTCTTGGCTTAGCTATAACTTGTTAGTGGTGTTATGCAAATTGCTGCAGTATACGAATTTAGGGCCCTAGTTTTAAAATGAATTCACCAATAAAATTAATAAATCAATTCGTTGTCCGTGATTTCTGTTATCTTATCAAGCAAGAACAGATTTATGTTGTATTAATATCCTGGAACCGTATGCATGGCGATGTTCGTCACGTGGAAACAAAACGCAACTCGTTTCCGGCACTGCAAGGTGCTACTTCCAAAACGAAACCGTGTGCGAACCGGCTGGTGAGAAGGTCTTGTAACCTACAGTTTCTTTTTATGAACCGATAACTCCAGCTTTTTGACGTCACTATTGGGTATATAAGGAGCTTACACTCAACAACTCCTTCGATCACGAAGAGACATTACTTTATATTACCGCCTTCCATCATTGCGCTGTTATCCCGCATGCACCCCTCACACCCATCCCCAAAACGTCATCACTCACATCTTGCGAGCTCCAGGATTCTCAGCCAGAGCAGCTCATGCTGTGATTGCTCAGGCCGTACTTCCTCCATAACAAGGCTATGTGCTCGTGGTGTGAGCAGTCAGTCAGTGCCTCAACCACGCAACTCAGTGCTCTAGGTGCCCCAAGCAGCTCACCTGCGTCGCTCTTCTGGCGTTGTCTCTATAGCAGTTGTAGGCAGCGCAGCTGAAATGTACTACGCGAGGTGGCGCTGTGGCAGCGACCGTCCTGCGTAATCTCGCCGACGGCGCATGTTGAATCTTTAAGTTCCTATTTTTCGCATATAAAATGTTGCTCTTAATTTTTGCCGTGTGCCCCTTCCAGTCTTCATTTAATTAGAACTCAACTGCCTGCATCGAAACAATCACCTGACAACCCAACACCCAGAGCTGGCGTCGTACAACAGTCTGTTCACTGAAGACTAATAATTGACTGCCTCTGTTTCACAGCGTAGGAAACATTCGGTTACACCGCTAGTTCACGGAACTAATTTTCATTATTTTGAGCTCGACAGCTGATTGATACCAATATTAATGATAAATGAAACATTAATGTTCCACAATTGTGGATCCGCAAGTTGTCCGTCGTCGAAAATTTCTTCCTTCTCTGTTGTTGGGCTGCCGTCTAAACCCAGAAGCTCACAGCTGATGGACACACAGTTTCATGAATGAATCCACGAATACATTTCAATTCTTTAAGAGGCAACTGGACGCAGAAATGTTTGCTGTGTAGCGTAAAAAGCACAATCTGAATGTGCCTGTAATATTTTTAGTCACGCTATCCACATTCTCCAATCAACGAATTTTTCTGACAGCTTTTGGTATGACAGTCATAATTTTCATGAGCTAACAACCAGTGGTGAGTTATATATGCTGTTCCTCATTCCACAAACAACATCATTAACAACATTTGCATAACAGTCCCGGTTTCTTTCAATTTTAATGTTTTGCATAATCAGTTTAGCTCTAACAGTTTAAAAAAAAGTATGGTTGTTTATATACTTATGACCCTTATCCCGTCTGTATTACCAAAGTCACTGTTCCTTGATGCCTCGGGATGCATCCTATCGACATATGTCTTCTTTTAATCAGCGTGTGCCTTGAAACTCTTTTCTGCCCAATTCGATGCCGCAGTTCATTATATTCTCGACATACCCTATTGACCCTAAGCATTCTTGTCTAGGTCGAAGTTTCGAATGCTTCTGTTCTCCTCTCCTCTGTGCTGTTTACTGACTATGTTCCATTTCCACATAACCCTAGAGTGAACTGAAAATCTGAAAGCAGAATTCTGGTTTAGCTTGAAGAAAAAAATGTAACAACTCCTCAGCACTCTGCAGTTTAGACCTGAATCATGAGTTCTATTCAAACAAGGATGAGGACAAACGAATCGATCGTCGTTTTGCCGATGGAAGCTATCTGTCTTTCATATGGATTGAGAAGAGGAAACCAATGAGAAATTAATTCAGAATGGATGGTTTTAGTTCACTAGCCTTTAAATGGATGCATTTTCTTATTCTGCAAATCGCTTTGGTGAGTTACAAGTACTTCTAAGCCCCGCAATCGAACTCCTCCGCCACTATATAATGTTACGTTTCACAAATGAAATATATGTCTAGCTAATAACTATGAACAAGTCTTGGTTGTTGGCAGAACATTTTTTTTCTATATCATTAAGTTGCTGGTCCTAATCTGCAGCATTTACGACTGTGTGATCCGTAAACATTTCACCTTTAGAGTTACAAGCTACCTTGAAAGGCAAGTCACTAATGTATGCATCTGACCAGAAAGAACAATCCGAAATATGAAACCCTAGGGAACACTCGACATTGCCTTATCCTGACCAAACACTAGTTTATTTTTAGGTAAGTGATAAATTAAAGTAATATTCTACTTCTTACTGTTCAGCTAATGCTGCAATTAAATGAATATCCAGTCACTAAGTCCATAATGAACTTTGTCTGTCTTGAATGTATAAAATGAGCAGTAGTCGCCGTAAAATAGCTCCCTGCAGAAAAAGTAAGTTTTATGCCTGTGGCGACAGTCTGTACCGGACAACGTGATACATTCTACACTCATGCTCATAAATTAAGGATAATGCTGATCGTCGCACGGTGGCACCGACAGAAGTCCAAATACGCAGAGGTGTGTTGGTGCATGTCAGAGTACGGTGCAGCAAGTAAGTGTGCAGACGTATTCAAGCGTGCTAATGGTGACTGTGTGTTGAAAATGGCTCAAAGAACACATATTGATGACGTTATGAGGGGTAGAATACTAGAGCGACTGGAGGCTGGTCAAACACAGCAGGTCGTAGCACGGCAAAGTGCGATCTCAAGATTATGGCAACGATTCCAGCAGACAGGAAACGTGTCCAGGCGCTACAGTACGGAGCGCCCACAGTGTACAACACCACAATAAGACCGATATCTCACCATCAGTGCTCGCAGACGGCCACGGACTACTGCAAGTAGCCTTGCGAGCGACCTTACTGCAGCCAATGGAACAGTTGTCTCCAGACACATAGTCTACAGACAACTGAACAGACATGATTTATTGTCCTGGAGACCTGCAAGGTGCATTCCATTGACCCCTGGTCACGGGAGAGCCCGTAAAGCTTGGTGTCAAGAACGCAGTACATGGTCATTGGAACAGAGGTCCCAGATTATGTTCGCGGACGAGTCCAGGTATAGTGAACAGTGATTCTCGGCGGGGTTCCATCTGGCGTGAACCAGGAACCAGATACCAACCCCTTAATGTCCTTGAAAGGGACCGGTATGGAGGTCGTTGATTGATGGTGTGGGGCGGGAGTATGACTGGTGCACGTACACCCATGCATGTCTTCGGAAGAGGAACTGTAACAGGTCAGGTGTATCGGGACGTCATTTTGCACCAGTATGTCCGCCTTTTCAGGGGTGCAGTGGGTCCCACCTTCCTCCTGATCGATGATCACGTACGGCCCCACCGAGCTGCCATCGTGGAGGAGTACCTTGAAACAGACGATATCAGGCGAATGGAGTGGCCTGCCTGTTCTCCAGACATAAACCCATCGAGCACGTCTGGGATGCTCTCGGTCGACGTATCGCTCACTGCACGTTTTCAAACTCCTACGACACTTCGGGAGCTCCGACAGGCACTGGTGCAAGAATGGGAGGCTACACCCCAGCAGCTACTCGACCACCTGACCAGAGTATGCCAACCCGTTGTGTGGCCTGTGTACGTGTGCATGGAGATCACATCCGATATTGATGTCGGGGTGCCGGCCGAAGTGGCCGTGCGGTTAAAGGCGCTGCAGTCTGGAACCGCAAGACCGCTACGGTCGCAGGTTCGAATCCTGCCTCGGGCATGGATGTTTGTGATGTCCTTAGGTTAGTTAGGTTTAACTAGTTCTAAGTTCTAGGGGACTAATGACCTCAGCAGTTGAGTCCCATAGTGCTCAGAGCCATTTGAACCATTTGATGTCGGGGTACATGCGCAGGAAACAGTGGCGTTTTGTAGCGCATGTGTTTCGGGACGGTTTTCTCAACTTACCACGAATACCATGGACTTACAGATCTGTGTCGTGTGTGTTCCCTATGTGCCTATGCTATTAGCGCCAGTTTTGTGTAGTGCCACGTTGTGTGGCACCACATTCTGCAATTATCCTAATTCATGAGCATGAGTGTAGTTGTTGCGATTTCTCCATCCAGCTGAAAAACTATATACGTAGATTTTTTAGCGTTCATAAACAAATGCTCGACCTCAGTCGTAATCGGTGAGAGACAGCTGGCAATGGTCGCCACTTGCCGGGTGGCGGCGGTTAGAGCGACTCACCCGCTGCTGTCCGAGGAGTGACTGGTGGAGTGGCCGCAGATGCAGCGGCCGCCCGCCCCCGCAGGCCTGTGGGAGCCGCCCACGCCGGAGTCCCTGGAGTGCAGCGAGGCGAGGCTGGCCTGCAGCCCCTGGTGCGCCCTGGCGCAGCCCGGCGCGTGCCGGTGGTGGCGGTGGTGCTGGTGGCGGTGGTGCTGGTGCCGCAGCGGCCCGCCCCCGCCGCCCCCGCTTTCGCCGGAGCGGCGCGAGTGCATGTCCACGTACGTGTCCGTCGTGTCGCCGTTGTACGCGGGCCCCGACGGTGCCGCCGACAGCGTGAACGGCGACGTCAGAGCCTTGCCCAGCTCCTCCTGCCGCCTGGACAACAGAAAACAGGGGGCGCTTCTTTCTCTGCACGCGGTCTTGCGACTGTGTTCATTCATTCTATACACTCAACGAGCACAGTAATTTGTGGAACACTGATTTTCCTTCGCCTGTAGTTTCTCATCTCCACTACCCGTGCAACAGTTCGAGAAAGCCAAGAGTGATATTTATGGAAGAGCATGGCAGCTAACACAGCGACACAGTGTACACGATGCTTTAAGAAGACCCACGAGAGAACTGATGCTTGCTCAGTTCAATTTTTTGGATAACTGACAGTGACAAGTGTTGATCTCGTCGGCCAGGGACGTAAAATGGGCGTTTCTGTAAAACGAAAGCCGTAAATGTTTATGACAGTCACGGCAAACTACGGAAATAAGCTCTGACTCTACGGAGCAGAAATGTTTGATATCAGCGGAATGATATTGAATAAAACGTGTTTAGACATGTAAGTTAATACTCTCCTCTTCATGGCAATGGAAACTGCTTTGTATAACGATATTATGTAACAGCAAAGAGGCAATCAAAGAGATAATAAGGACGGCTATGTTGCGAAACAATGGGATACAGAAGAATACCAGAAACATTACAATATAGTAAACTCGTATAGCCTTGCTGACAGAGAGAGGCCTCGAGGTACCTGACAAGCAAAGTAATACGATTATTGTAGTGTTAATGTGAAAGCCCATGTTGTGGGGGGAACTGAACTTGTTCAAAGTAGTCTTAATATCGTTTGAAATATACTTAACATATACTGTATTTTACGATGGCTCCAGGTTTGGAAAGGAAATTTGCACCTACCTCAGCTATTCAGTGTTACCGTGGAGTGGGACCTGAAATACACTACGGCGCCAACGAAACTGCTATAAGCATGCGTATTCAAATTCACAGGTATGTAAACAGGCAGAATAAGGCACTGATTCGGCAACGCCTATATAAGACAACAAGTGTCTGGCGAAGTTGTTAGATCGTTTACTGCTGCTACAATGGGGGGTGTGAGTGATCAAGATTTAAGTGAGTTTGAACGTGGTGCTACAGTTGGCGCACGAGTGATGAGACAGAGCATCTCCGAGATAGCGATGAAGTCGGTAATTTCCCGTACGACCATTTCAAGACTGTGCCGTGAACATCAGGAATCTGGTGAAACATCAAATCTCCGACATCGCTGCGGCCGGAAAAAGACCCTGCAAGAACGTGACCAACGACGACTAAAGAGAATTGCTCAACATGACAAAAGTGCAACCATTCTATAAATTGCTACAGATTTCATTGCTGGGCCATCAACAAATTTCACCGAGCGAACCATTCAACGAAACATCATCGATATGGGGTTTCGGGGCCGAAGGCCCACTCGTGTAAATTTGATGCGCGACACAAAGCTTCACGCCTCGTCTGGGCCCGTCAACACCGACATTGGACTGTTGAGAACTGGAAACATCTACATCTACATTTGCATTTATACTCCGCAAGTCACCCAACGGTGTGTGGCGGAGGGCACTTTACGTGCCACTGTCATTACCTCCCTTTCCTGTTCCAGTCGCGTATGGTTCGCGGGAAGAACGACTGTCTGAAAGCCTCCGTGCGCGCTCTAATCTCTCTAATTTTACATTCGTGATCTCCTCGGGAGGTATAAGTAGGGGGAAGCAATATATTCGATACCTCGTCCAGAAACGCACCCTCTCGAAACCTGGCGAGCAAGCTACACCGCGATGCAGAGCGCCTCTCTTGCAGAGTCTGCCACTTGAGTTTATTAAACATCTCCGTAACGCTATCATGGTTACCAAATAACCCTGTGACAAAACGCGCCGCTCTTCTTTGGATCTTCTCTATCTCCTCCGTCAAACCGATCTGGTACGGATCCTTCACTGATGAGCAATACTCAAGTATAGGTCGAACGAGTGTTTTGTAAGCCACCTCCTTTGTTGATGGACTACATTTTCTAAGCACTCTCCCTATCAATCTCAACCTGGTACCCACCTTACCAACAATTAATTTTATATGATCATTCCACTTCATGTTGCCTGGTCGGACGAGCCTCGTTTCAAATTTTATCGAGTGGATGGACTTGTAGCGGTATGGAGGCAACCTCTTGAATCCGTGCACGCTACATGTCAGCACGGGACTGTTCAAGCTGGTGGAGGCTCTGTAATAGTGTGACGCGTGTGCAGTTGGAATGATATGGGACCCCTGATCGTCTAGATACGATTCTGACAGGTAACACGTAAGCAACCTGTCTGATCATCTGCACCCATTCATGTCTATTGTGCATTCCGACAGACTTGGGCAATTCCAGCAGGACACGGCGACACGCCACACGTTTAGACTTGCAACAGAGTGGCTCCAGGAACACTTCCCCTGGCCACCAAACTCCCCAGACATGAACATTATTGAGAATATCGGGGATGCCTTGCAACGTGCTCTTCAGAAGAGGTCTCCACCCCCTCGTACTGTTATGGGTTTTGTGGACAGCCCTGCAGGATTCATGTTGTTAGTTCCCTCCAGCACTACTTCAGATATTAGTCGAGTCGTGCTGCGGCACTTCTGCGTGCTAGCGGGGGCCCTACACGACATTAGGCAGGTGTACCAGTTTCTTTGGCTCTTCAGTGTATAAGCTGCGCTGTCCCAGCGTCAAAATGGAAGTGAGTGGCAGATATTATATCCTCCAGAAAACTGTTGGCTCAAATTGGAGTACTAAACCACAAGTGCGAAAAACAGTAGCAGTGGCAGTATTCTACTCCACCGGTGCATGTGCATCTATCGTCTGGTGCAAACGCGGCCAACCTGGAAAAGACGAGGTCAACTCAGCAAAAGGTGCAATCTGATGAATGACTATCTTAAACCTACCCCTACAGATAAGTTCTACTGCCTGGCTGGAATCGCTCGAGCGACAATCCGACACAAGATAACGGTGCTATAAAGAGAGACTGAAGTTCTTCACATCCGTTCAACAAACACTGTATGGTATTCAGTCACCTACCCAAGGGGTGAAATCGGAAAATAGCTTCTACACAGCGACCGAGGACTACAAACACTGATCTCACTGTGGATAGGAACAACATGATCGAAAGGAAATATAAAATCTGTCGGATTGTGGTAAGATCCAGACAACCCAATACATGTATTTCTGTCCTAATGCAAATGACGCATGGTTCTGGGCTAAACTAGCATAGCTAATTTGTTCCGTTGTTTAATATGTAACTTGTACTGTAACTTGAAACACTTTTTTGCCCTCGTAGACTAAGGGTTAGCGTTATTAACTAATGGCACGAAGGTCCGGGGTTCGATGTCCAGTGAGCACACCAGATATTTCTATGGTGGAAAAGTCTGAAACGGGTTACATTCATCCTCGTGAGGCCAAATAAATGCTGCAAGATTTACAGAAAAAAAAACAGCGAAACTGACACGCAAGCCGCTGAAGAGGCGTCAATTCGAAAGGCTTCCACCAGGATAGGAAAGACGCGAAATTTATTTATTGTTTGTTACAAGAGCTTTTACTTTTTTAAAAATAATCAAGTTGATGCCTCTGAAACGAATAAAAATTTATATTAACATTCTGTGGATACCTGAAGGTATAAGGTATTGTAATTAAATACCGGAAGTTTTACTGTTTTAGTCCTTATTTAAGGATTTCCCGGCGTAATCAGGGTTGCTAAACCTGCTCGCCAATTTCAGATGAAATTCATGGGTGGACGAACACTTCAGTGGGGTGAATTCGGCATCCAAACGACAGTGTTATTCAAGTGCCGCACCTGCGCACTCATGATTTCACACAACAATCATCTGCATTTGTAGATTCAGCATCGACTCTGATTACTAAGTGCAGAGAGGGGAAGCCAAAAGTCACGGACATTTGGCATAGGAAGCTGGTGAGTGCGGAGCGACCGCAGGTACGACGAGCTGCGCCTACGAACCTGAGCCTGTTCTTGCGGCGCGCGCAGCCGATGCAGACGGCGGTGGCGAAGGCGCCGACGAAGATGATGAGCCCGAGGGCGAGCACGACGGCCTCCAGCGACGATAGCCAGCGGCCGGCGGCGGCGGGGGTCGGGGGGCGGGTGGCGGGCGCCGGGGGCGGCGCAGACACGTGCAGCACGCGGAACCGCTCCAGCCGCCGCCGCACGTCCGCCTGGCGCGCCGTCAGCACGCTGCCAACACCGCGACACGTACAAACCTGGCCGCCACTTGGAAAGACTATCAGTACATGGAAAGCAATACACAGCTGTCCGAGGAATTAGCAAAAGTTAGAACCACTTACCTACGTGGGTACAAAGCTAGTTCACATTCTCGTCTCTGTCCCACTCAAACAAGCCCACCTACTCACGCAAATACCCTGGAAAATGAGGTACCTGTTTGTGTTAAACAGCAGGCTGTAAAATAATCTGTCTGAAAAAAATACATATAGACTGTGTAAATAGGTGGCAGGAATCCTACGTAATAAACCCGCCAGGGTAGCCGATGGGCGCTAACGCGCTGCTTCCTGGACTCGGGTAAGCGCGCCGGCCCCCGGATCGAGTCCGCCCGGTGGATTAACGAGGGCCGGTGCTCCGGCCAGCCTTGATGTGGTTTTTAGGCGGTTTTCCACATCCCACTAGGTGAATACCGGGCTGGTCCCCACGTTCCGCCTCAGTTACACGCGTCGCAGACATTTGAAACACGTCCGCACTATTTCACGATTTACACTAGACGCAAACAGTTGGGGTACACTGATTCCGTCCTGGGGGATACGGGGTGGTGGCAGGAAGGGCATCCGGCCATCCCTAAAACTAACGTTGCCAAATCCGTTGTAACCACGCCGAACCTGCGATCGCTGCGGGACTATGGCGTAAGCGAAAGAAAGAAAGAAAGGAGGTCCCTACGTAGCTCCTAACTTTAGGGTGGTCGTGGGGCCACGTGCCGTGACTCCAGTCTGGGCACTGACAAGGGAACCTCCCCATCGCACCCCCCTCAGATTTAGTTATAAGGTGGCACAGGGATAGGCCATGAAGAAGTGAACACAGATCAATCGAGAAAACAGGAAGATGTTGTGTGGAACTATGAAAAAATAAGCAAAATATACAAACTGAGTAGTCCATGCGCAACGTAGGCAACATCAAGTAGAGTGCCAGCCTACGAGCGCCGTGGTCCAGTGGTTAGCGTGGGCAGCTGCAGAACGAGAGGTCCTCAGTTCAAATCTTCTCTCGAGAGAAAAGTTTAATTTTTTTATTTTCAGACAATTATCAAAGTTCAGACTCTCACACATAATCAACTTCGCTCTCCAAAATTCCAGGGCATGTTCAGATTTGCTTGGACATATGCACAATTTTACGGTCTACACACGGAAACATTTGGAAACGTAAAAAACATATGTTTTGACAGAGCACAGGGAAAACTGTGCGACTGTGAAACTTTGCATTCATTTTTTGCAGTTTATGTGACAAACTCTTGTGTTTTCATCACTTTTTTGGGAGTGATTATCACATCCACAAGAAAACCTAAATCGGGCAAGGTAGAAGAATCTTTTTACCCATTCGCCTAGTGTACAAGTTAGGTGGGTTGACAACATATTCCTGTCATGTGACGCACATGCCGTCACCAGTGTTGTATAGAATATATCAGACGTGTTTTCCTGTGGAGGAATCGGTTGACCTATGAACTTGCGATCAAATGTTTTCGGTTCCCATTGGAGAGGCACGTCCTTTCGTCTACTAATCGCACGGTTTTGCGGTGCGGTCGCAAAACACAGACACTAAACTTATTACAGTGAACAGAGACGTCAATGAATGAACGGTCAGATCGTAACTTTGCGAAAATAAAGAAAGTAAAATTTTCGCTTGAGGGAGGACTCGAACCAAAAGTCGCTCACTCTAACCACGGGACCACGGCGCTCCTCAGCTTACATTCTCCCTAATGTCGCATATCTTGCACATGGACTACTCAGTTTGTATATTTTGCTTATTTTTTCATAGTTCCACACAACTTCTTCCTGTTTTCTCGATTGATCTGGGGAGGTTCCCTTGTGAGGAGCAACAGACCTCCCATGCGGCGGCTGGCGTGGCGAGTGCCGTACTTATGTGGCGCGTGGCGAAGGGGAAACTCCAGCCCTCGGTGTGTGTGTGTGTGTGTGTGTGTGTGTGTGTGTGTGTGTGTGTTCATGTGTGGTACATAAACGCACGCCCAGGTGGCTGACAATCACCCTTTGGAGGTTCTCTCAGGTGGGGGATGACGGGTTTAGTACCCTGAACATGTATTGCTTTGTTCGCGCAGGTACACTTCGAAAGCATATAGTGGGATATTTGAGTTGGAAGGCCTACATAGCTGACACATATAGGGAAGCGATAAGTGATATTCCTATTTCAGCCGCTAACCACCTCGACACTCCACAGAAAACTGGCTGACGGCGTAGTTCGGGGAAGAATCTATCTGAAGGAATCGAGATTATGCGAAATTCAAATATTCTAGTGAAGGGAAACAGAGTGATAAATGAGCCAGAGCTGTTTACCGCGTGACCGCTGCGGTCGCAGGTTCGAATCCTGCCTCGTGCATGGATGTTTGTGATGTCCTTAGGTTAGTTCGGTTTAAGTAGTTCTAAGTCTAGGGGACTGATGACCTCAGATGTTAAGTCCCATACTGCTTAGAGCCATTTGAACCATTTGTTAACCGGGTGAATACTAAGCGCCGTCAACATATAATCATAACGAAATGACGGGTAGCAGGACATATCGGTGGTTCAAATCAGTGTTAGCGGTGTGGAGACACCTAACTGCGAGCGTCTTTTCTCCCACAGTTATTCGGAGTGGGTGCTCAACAAATGACGTGTGTTCCATTAAAGACGATATATGTCAGATTTCTGAACTGATTTCCAGCGTATGCCATTGTTTTGCTGGCACAGTCAGTACCGGTAAGTAACGGTGCTGGACGGATAACAAATGTGTGTGAATTCCTAAGGGATCAAACAGCTGAGGTCATCGCTCCCTAGACTTACACACTACTTAAACTAACTTATACTAAGAACAACACACACATCCATGCCGAGGGAGGACTCGAACCTCCGGCGAAGAGGGGCCGCGCAGTCCGTGACATGGAGCCCTAAACCGCGCGGCAACTCCACGCGGCAACGGCGAACATGAAGGCACGGAATGTTGTTTTGAGAACGTAAATGTTCTCCACTAAAACTTGCGTCCACAAATCTTCAGTCCAACAATTTGTGATTACGCTGCATTTCTACAAGTCCGATGTTCCTGTTACGTGCGTTGGGTTTCCTAAAACTTTGAGATGCGAGTGTGCAGTTCAAGTTCTAAAATAAGTTTTAGGTCCAAGTTGAATATAATTTTCCAAAATTTATACCCTTTGACATAGTATTTACGCAGCAAAATACATTAATAACCTACTAATGGCAGCCTGAAATATGCAGAGACATTTATGGGAGAAGAAAAATGAAAAGTTGAAATGAACGGAGTTCTGCGTAGAACATCCATGCTAAAAATTGCGGAAACTTGTTTCATAGTGTTAAACTGTTAGTATGCACCACCAGAATTTCTGTAAACAGTTGTTAGTGTCCAATTTATGTTTCTGTCAGCTCAAAATTCTTGATAGCCTTACATTAAATAACTGATACGCAATTATTTCCATTCCTGGGCTGATGCCCTCGCTTTAAAGTCTCTTTACACCCAGCCAACCAACTAACCACTTCGATTTCTGCATGTTATACAGGGTGCGGAAAATTGTGTCACGAAATTTTAACCCTGGATAGGTGATGCCAGCAGGAACCAAAATTACTAAAGTTGTGTAGGTCCACAAAGCACCACTTTTAAACTACGGAAACTTGGCGCCACGCGCTCCGATTGGTCGTGGGATTGCCCTGTTGCCGTTCGCCTGTTGACGGGCAGCGCTATGGTTGTCGGTTCACACATACAAACGTCCCTCACCCAGTCACTGCCCCAACGTGATATGCACACGTGTCGAATATGTCTTGCTTTTGTCTCCACCTCACGTTAGAGGCATTCCACCTAAGCTGCGATTTAGTCATACAGTAAGCATGGCGGCGCAGTATTCGTATAAAGAACAACGAGATCTGGACTAGCTGACGGTAATGCGCATGAAGCTCGACGTTTTTATGAGGAACGGTACCCAGCAAGACGCCACCCACACCCGCAAACGTTCACAGCGACTCACCGGTGACTTGGCGAAACAGGCTCGTTAGTGATGCTGGAAGACCTCGAACACGACTGGATGCTGCATTTGAAAAGACTGTTCTCGAGCGCTTCGAGGAAGCACCTACGAAAAGTACTGGAGTGGTTAGACACGACTTGGGGTCACACAATGGTTATTCTGGGAGGTTTTGCCGGATAATGGCCAGCATCCATTTAGTTTCCACCCTACCCAAGTTTTAAATCCTGGGCGGACTATGAACACAGGATAGGGTTTTGCCGGTGATTTACGCGAAGTTTTGCACGAGATCCCGGCTTCCCTGCCATTGTGTTGTTTATCGACGAGTGCACCTTCCATCGGAACTGCCTTTACAACACTCGAAACGTTCATTGCTGGGCAAGGGGAAATCCCCACGTCTCGTTCGTCCATGGACACCAGGAACGATTTTCGCTCAACATTTGGGCAACCATTGTGACTGACAATCTAATTGGTCCAGTCCGTCTAACTCCTCAACTTATCGGGGAAAATTACCTTCACTTTTTGCATGAAACTCTATCCGAGCTGCTGGAAGATGTTCCGCTGCACATACGGCTAAGCATGTGGTTGCAGCATGATGTGACGCCCGCACATAACAGTCGTGCTGTGCACGGATGCTTAAATGAACTCTTCGACAGCTTAGACAGAACGTGGGGGTCACTCAGTTGTTAGTCTGGGAGGTTCTAAGGGATGACGGCCAGCATCCATTTAGTTTCCGCCCTATCCAAGTTTTAAATCCTGGGCGGACTATGAACATAGGCTCACCACTAGGCTCACGCCACTAGTTTTCTTCCTGTGGGGATTCTTCAAGGTACTAGTTCACCCACCCGGACGCAAACCATCTTGAAACGAAGAGGAATTAATGGATCGCATACAACATGCCAACAATCACGTCAGGGCAATACCAGGAATATCTGAAAGACTTCGGCAAAACTTTGTTCAACGTTACCAAGCTTGTGTCGCGTCAGAGGTTCGCCAGTTCCGGCACCTGCTTTAAGTAAACAAAGTTCTAGCGACAGAAAAGCTACAGAAAAGGCCCTTTTCAGGGCCGACACAATTTACAAAAGATTTTCTGTACGCTAACTAACAGCTGTTGAAGGTTTTGTTCCCTGTACGTCTTCTCATGAAATACAATGGATGTGTCGCAACCCCTGCGGATTCGCCCCCAGGCCGTCAGAGTGGAAGGCTGGCGCGCTACCATCGAGCGTGCGGGCTGCCTTCGATACATCGAGATCTGCGCCAGGCAAAGCATTCGCGATCATGCGTTGTCCAGAGCATCCGGCAACAGGGCAATCCCGCGGCTAATCGTAGCGCGTGGCACCAAGTTTAAAAAACGTGCGTTGTCGACCTACACAAAATTAGTAATTTGAGTTCCTACTGGCATCAGCTATCCAGGGTTAAAATTTCGTGACACAATTTTTCTCCACTCTGTATATTTTTTTACCTCTGTTTGCTTATCCTTCTACGTCTGTGCTAAGTAGCATATGTATTTAAGTTTCATAGAGCTATCTATAGCTGGACTACGGTTTTCTTGCCGTCAGCTACAACGTCACTTGCCATTCTGTTGCACGTCTATCTTCGGTTTTTCTTTACGAGACGATTACAAAGAAATTACTTACTTTTGCAATGTGTCCATATCAATGACAGCGTTCATATGGGGGTCGACAGCATACAAGTACAAATCGGTCCTGCTAACAGAAGAAATATTACATGTACACTGTATGCGCACACTCTAATGTAAGAGAAAAAACACAATTGTGCGCCAGCAGTCGCTACTGGGACACGGCGCTGCGCTACGCACCCTGAGACGATCTCGCTGTCCCGGCCCATGTGCGGCTCCAGCTTGCGCACTCGCACGTCGAGCCCCGTCGCGTTGTACAGCGCCCTGTGCACAACACAACAACAGTAAACCTCCGCACTGCAGCACCGTCATAAAAACAACAACAACAACACTCATGTCTGTTTCCTGAAATAAACAATTTGAAAGCACTAGAAGGCAAGTCGAAAGTCTCTACATGCGAACGGGTACTAACAGGTACTATTGGATGCTAATGCTACGGTTACTCTCGCGTCGTTCTTCGTTACCCCGACGCGGTGTGGGTGGCTCCTTCTTGCTCTCCAGTACCGCTATAGAAGAGAAAGGCTTCGGAGAAACCCGCTTTACAGAAAAGAGATTCTTATCACGTTACCTGAGACTACACTAGATGCTAGCACACTGGACTCGCATTCGGGAGGACGACGGTTCAATCCCGCGTCCGGCCATCCTGATTTAGGTTTTCCGTTATTTCCCTAAATCACGCCAGGCAAATGCCGGGATGGTTCCTTTGAAAGGGCACGGCCGACTTCCTTCTCCGTCCTTCCGTAATCCGATGAGACCGATGACCTCGCTGTTTGGTCTCTTCTCCCAAACCAACCAACCAACAACACTAGATGCGATAATTCCCAATAGCCTTTGTCCCATCTATCTGACCTGGAATACAGCTTTCGCCGTCAGCTGCTCTTACGCTAAATTCAGTTCTTAGAGGCTCCTTTCAATTTCTGTCATACCATTCCAAGTTCTCCCGTGATGTGATCACTCTGCCATGGAAACGCGTGTTTCGTAACACCTCAGAAGTTGGACATTTACCTACATTCATAATAAACGACGGCAGTCCATTCTTTGAGACCCAGTGAGTCATTTTATTCGACTAACCTATCTTTGTCACAAACAGAAGCATTAAGCTATAATGTTACCAGTCGTTGTACAATTTAGAGATGGTTTTGGCACATCAAAGGCCTGTATGTCTACTGTGTAAAAAAATGGTTCAAATGGCTCTGAGCACTATGGGACTTAACATCTTAGGTCATCAGTCCCCTAGAACTTAGAACTACTTAAACCTAACTAACCTAAGGACATTACACACATCCATGCCGGAGGCAGGATTCGAACCTGAGACCGTAGCAGTCTCGCGTTTCCAGACTGAAGCGGCTACGGTCGCAGGTTCGAATCCTGCCTCGGGCATGGATGTATGTGATGTCCTTAGGTTAGTTAGGTTTAAGTAGTTCTAAGTGCTAGGGGACTGATGACCACAGCAGTTGAGTTCCATAGTGCTCAGAGCCATTTGAACCAGACTGAAGCGCCTAGAACCGCACGGCCACCACGGCCGGCTCTACAGTGTAAATGTAGTGGTTTGTGTGATACAATAGCAGGCCTAAATCCCACGATCAACAAGTATAAATAAAAGATAAAAATGAGCATATGAGAAATCTGGGTAAACAGAAGTAAATAATCTTATACCTCAGTACCATAGTATCTGATTACAAATATGAACTGAGTATGCCTAATAATAAACGTTTGCCACTTCATAGTTAACATTAAAGTAAGCAGTAAAAGCACTGATTATATCTACGACTATCGAAATAACTATGATAACTTAGGTAGACTAATGTTTCCTTCTTACAATAGCTCTCTCTCTCTCTCTCTCTCTCTCTGTCTCTGTCTCTGTCTCTAATTCACGCCACACTCTGTGTCTTTTTCTTCATCGACTGTCCATTAGACATTCCGCTCAATCTTGCCAAAATCTGTAACTTTATGTGTACGTTATTTTACAGTGTCACCAAACTGAAGAAAGAAAACAGTCGTGGTCTGTTGTTGCGCTCTCCATTGCCTTCTCTTGTATTACGATTCAGTAACATTCAGTGGTTAGCACACTGGACTCGCATTCGGGAGGACGACGGTTCAATCCCGCGTCCGGCCATCCTGATTTAGGTTTTCCGTGATTTCCCTAAATCGCTCCAGGCAAATGCTGGGATGGTTCCTTTGAAAGGGCACGGCCGAATTCCTTCCCCGTCCTTCGCTAATCCAATGAGACCGATGACCTAGCTGTTTGCTCTCTTGCCCCAACCAACCCCAATCAGTAACCTTCAACTGAGCCGCGCACCGCCTCATATCGACGCCTGATGAGAGTGGCCAGAGACAGCGTTGTTGCACCGCGGTCTTTGCCGGGGCTTGGTTCAAATGGCTCTGAGCACTATGGGACTTAACATCTGAGGTCACCAGTCCCCTAGAACGTAGAACTAAAGAAACCTAACCAACCTAAGGACATCACACACATCTATGCCCGAGGCAGGTTCCGAACCTGCGTCCGTAGCAGCAGCGCGGTTCCAGAATGAAGCGCCTAGAACCGCTCGGCCACAGCGGTCGGCTGCCAGGGTTACATTGGAAGTGCATAAACAGGAGAAGTGAGGATTTAATGCCGCAAAGCGCAGCTGGTGTGGACGAGGGCACAGACGCAGCATGACGAAAGGTGTTATCGAGCAGTCTCGTCCGGCAGCGTGTTGCGTCGCTTGCATTGAAGAATTCTACCAGACAAGGCTTAATCTTGGCTACAGGAGGCCAAGGCATAATCACTCTTGATTTTCGATTTATTACGATAAGCCTATTAAGCATCTGATTTTACATAAACTGATAGTATTTGTAACTCACGACTCTTAGTAATCCGTTCTGTACGTTGTAGTCAAGTGGCCCGTTGGCACTAGTAGTATTCGTAGCTCGTAAGGCACTGACACCACCTGTACGGAGCCGAGCTTATTTGGTGTGTTGTTTGGGTGCCCTTGCTACAGAGGAGCTCATAAAGAGTCGTTCTTTCTTTTCAAACCTTTCTGTTTATCAATATCATTAGTAATCAAGTGTTTAACGCTGTGATTAAAGTGAGTTACTTTATTCTTATATTGATTTTAAACTACTTTTAAATGGTTCAAATGGCTCTGAGCACTATGGGACTTAACATCTATGGTCATCAGTCCCCTAGAACTTAGAACTACTTAAACCTAACTAACCTAAGGACAGCACACAACACCCAGCCATCACGAGGCAGAGAAAATCCCTGACCCCGCCGGGAATCGAACCCGGGAACCCGGGCGTGGGAAGCGAGAACGCTACCGCACGACCACGAGATGCGGGCTTTAAACTACTTTGATAATTGAAATGGCTTAGTTTAAGTTGTAACCTTAATGGTCAAGATCTTTAATGTACCTTTTTATTTAATTTTATTTGATAGCTGGGTCAGAGTGCTTTGTTTGAATTGTTTCAAATTAAATCCAATATTTTTTTAAATATTGTACCAAATTTCCTATGTGGAGACTTCTGGAAAATAAAACCAATTATTGTGTTAATATCTTACTCTAATAGAGCCCAATACCTACCGCTCCCTGCTCCGTGAAGTGGGTCAGAGTGCTTTGTTTGAATTGTTTCAAATTAAATCCAATATTTTTTTTAAATATTGTACCAAATTTCCTATGTGGAGACTTCTGGAAAATAAAACCAATTATTGTATTAATATCTTACTCTAATAGAGCCCAATACCTACTGCTCCCTGCTCCGTGCAGTTGCTACCGTGAAAATATGTTCACCATGTCAAAATGAGCATACAGTGATGCGGTATTTCATTTCCAATCAGATCTTATCATTTACTATAATGTTTTATCTTTATAAACGTCAGCTGACCAATCAAAAACACGATTGCGTGCAAAGAAGATGGGATCGTAAAACAATTCTTTTTCCATACAACACAACAAGTACTATAATCATTCACGTATAGCATTGGGTTGCCACAAATATTTTAGGTATGTCTCGAATGAAATCGGCAAGTATCAGCAGTTGTATCGTATTATCATACGCTACGCTCCATTCCACTTAAGTTCTCGCAGTCTCTCACCTCCTGTTGAAGTGGGGGATTCATACCATCGTCCTCGACCCCGTCGCGTACCTAACGCGTAAGCTTTCATAGATAACGCCTTTCACACTGTAGCCGATATTTTGTCTGCTTAAATGAAATGGAAAGTTAGTTGTTCGCGCTTATTGGAACTTACGTGGTGATGTTCTCAACGTTCTTCTCTACCATTGTGGGCTTCGTAGCGACGACCATGATTATTTGCTTGTCATCTTCCAAGACGTATACCTGAAACAAATCGATAAACGGCTCTAAAACAATAGAATTTGCATATTTTCTTTACTGTCAAACTTTCTCTCACACGACTTGTAATCAGGCATCAACAATCGTTTTATGACTCAGTGATACAAGTAACAATGAAATTGTATGTAATACAAATAATGACATTTAAAATTTAAAAAAATAAAATAAAAACAGGAGAATACAGTTAAATATCACTGTGAACTGGCATAGGTTACTGTTGATATGTTTCAGGAAGTTAACAAGCGGTTCCTCGCCATGACCCAATCCAGAAAAGTTCCTGCTTTTGACCTGCCCCCCCCCCCTCCCCTCCACTCCCCCCCTCCCCCCCCCCCCCCCCCCCCGGGCGAAAAAATATTTTTCGTAGCTCCTTAGTTGTTAGTGGAGGTTGCCGTTGCACATGAAGTAACTTGGTCTGAGACAGCCATGGAATAGCTTTGTTACACAGGGGTGCCGATTAACCTCTATTTATACTCTTATTGGCTACGTTCAAATCATCTGCTCAATCTCCAGCTACTTGTCAGCATTCAGTTAACTTTAGCATTCAGTTTGCTGTGAAAGTAAAGAAAGATAAAGTGCTATCCTTCCCGGACTTGCTGGACACGAAGAATGTTGCGATCATGGACAGTAACATGTATCACGAAACGTAAGCGCACGGATAGGTGTTTACATAAGTTCTCAAAACATCGTTGGAGCCAAAATCGGAGCAGGACCAATGCATTTCTGACACGTGCGAGAAGAATATGTCAGTCGCGACACATCGGACACGGGATACACAATTTGGAAAGCCTTGTGAGAAGGGACGGATATTCTGCGGATGAGGCCAAGATATCTTCAATTCGAAAATTTCGGGCGCGGACTCAGTTCCGTACATTCCCAAGCTGACGGAACAGAATCGATGGAGTACTCAAAAATCACGACATATAGTACACAGACCGATCAAAAACACCAGTGTGTGCCTCAGTATCTGCCAGTAACACATGGGAATCAGACTTATAGCGATACCATGTATCTGCAGCAAGATGAATATGGGAATAACGGACGATGCGATTACATCACTATCACGGATTGAAATTGACTTTGAATGCAAGAAGAGATGAAGCAATAAGCCATGACTCAGCACATATTTGGTGATGTGGAACCTTGTGTAAAGAAAGGAATTAATAACCCATTTGTTTCGAGAAGGCGTTGGGATCTACAAGCACGTAAGAATGACAACAACAACGAGAATAAATGTTGGATTTCTGTCTAGAGAGCGTCAGGATCGCACACAATCAGTCGGAAGGCCGTAGAAGAGTTCAGTCACGAGAACATGTTACCTCCACCCACAAGCTCTACATCAGTTCATGACGAGCAACGTAGGGTAAATGTTTGAGACCCCTTCCCTGGCGAAACTTACGGACATCAATAAATCAACCATCGGCCGAAGAACTCGAAACGGACGCTCCCAGGCAATATGTCAATAATGTTTCCATAAATCAGGGTAGGAAAACATTAATACCATATAGTTCCAGAATTTCCAACCATAAGGACCGATAGGATCTGATAAATAGCCGTTTGGAAAAAAGTTTAATGTAAAGGTTTTCTGCGAGGAACAATTTGATTGGTTTTGACGTGTGTCTACCGTCTAAATCTGCATCTACATGACTACCCCGCGATTCACATTTAAGTGCCTGGCAGAGGGATCATCAAACTAGTTTCAATACGTTTCCCTACCGTTCCACTCTCGAGCAGCGCGCAGGAAAAACGAACACTTAAATCTTTTCGTACGAGCCTGGATTTCTCTTATTTTATTACGATGATCATTCCTCCCCATGTAGGTGGGAATCAACAAAATGTTTTCACGTTCGGAAGAGAAGGTTAGTGATTGGAATTTAGAGAAAAGATATCGCCTCACTGAAAAACCCGAATGTTCATCAATGTGCAACATCACTGGTCAAGGTTAATGAAAGGCGTAAGAATTGATGGCAAAAGAGCAGGAAGGCCTGGAATGCAAGGACTCCTACAAGTAATATTGTAGTCGATATGGAGATATTGCTGTAGTAAATAGTAAGTAAACCATTACAAATAACTCTCACATGAACAGTTAACCAGTAGTCGCCGAGTTCCAATTACCCACAACCTGTCCAACAAATCTCCTTGTGACGCACAATAAACATATAGAGCTCTGCTATACGTATAATGAGAAGTCAAATGCAAACGAGATAGATGGAAAAAGTAAATAAACTGTTTATTATTTCAGAACAAATCGCCATTAACCATGGACCTTAGCGTTGGCGGGGATGCTTAATTTTCCCGACGGCATGCAGCTTTACTGTACAGTTAAATGATGATGGCGTTATCCTGGGTAAAATATTCCGGAGGTAAAATAGTCCCCCATTCGGTTCTCCGGGTGGAGACTAGTAGGAGGACGTCATTATCAGGAGAAACAAAACTGGATTTCTACGAAAGGGAGCGTGGAATGTTAAATCCCTTAATCGGGCATATAGGTTAGAAAATTTAAAAAGGGAACAGGATAGGTTGAAGTTAGATACAGTGGGAGTTAGTGAAGTTCGGTGGCTGGTCGTATGAATGCATGAGGTAGGGATAACTCAGAAGTGGCTTTAATAACGCGTAAGAAAATAGCAATGCGGGTAATCTACTATGAACAGCATAGTGATCGCCTTATCACAGTCAAGATAGACACGAAGCCCATTCCTACCTCACTAGTACACGTTTATATGCCAACAGGCCCACTTGATGATGAAGAGACCGAAGAAAAATATGACGAAATAAAAGAAATTATTCAGATACACAAAGGAGACAAATATTTAATTGTGATGGGCGACTGGCATCGATAGTAGGAAAAGAAAGAGAAGAAAATGGTAGATGAATATGGATTCGGGGAAAGGAATGAAAGAGGAACCCGCCCGGTAGAATTTTGCACAGAAATTAATTTAGTCATCACTAACACTTGGTCTAAGAAACCTAAAAGAATTTAATATATGTTGAAGAGACCTGGAGACAGTCGAAGGTTTCAGATTCATTATATAATGGTACGTCAGAGACTTAGGAACCAGATTTTAAACCGTGAGACATTTTCAGGGGAAGTTGTGGGCTCTGACCGAAATTTATTGGTTATGAAATGCAGATTAAAACTGAATAATTGGAAAACAGTAGGAAATTAAGGAGATGGGACCTGGATAAGCTGAAAGAACCAGAGGTTGCTGAGAGTTTCAGGTGGGGCATTAGGCAACGGTGGATTAAAACAGGGGAAATGAATACGGTAGCAGACGAATGGGTAGTTTAAAGAGGTGAAATAGTCAAGGCAACAGAGGATGAAATAGGTAAAAAGCGAAGTACTGATAGAAATCCTTGGATAACACAAAAGATATTGAGTTTAATGGATGAAAGGAGAAAATATAAAAATGCAGTATATGAAACAGACTACCAACGTTTAAAAAATGAGATTGACAGGAAGTGCAAAATGGCTAAGCAGGAATGGCTAGAGTGAAAATGTAAGGGTCTAAAAACATATTTCGCTGGCGGAAAAACAGATACCGCCTATAGGAAGATTAAAGCAGTCCTTGGAGAAGACAGAAGCGGTTGAATTAACACCAAGAGCTCTAATGGAAAACCATTTCTAAACAAGGAAGAGAAAGATGAAAGGTGGAAGGCGTGTATAGAGGGTCTATGTAAGGGAGTCAAACTTGAAGGCAGTATAGTAGAAAGAGAAGTTGGACGTAGATGAAGACTAAATGGAAGATATGATCCTGCGAGTATAATCTGACAGAACTCCGAAAGACCTAAGTCGGAACAAGACCCCGGGAGTAGACGATACTCCGTCAGAAATACTGATGGCCTTAGGAGAGCCATCTGGTGCACAAGATGCCTGAGGCAGGGGAAATACCCTCAGGCTTCAAGAAGAATATTATAATTCCAATCGAAAGAAAACAGCTGGTGACAAATGTGAAAATTATCGAACTATCAGTTTAATAAGCCACGGTTTCAAAATACTAATACGAACTCTTTACAGAATAATGGGAAAACTGCTAGAATCCGACCTCGGGGAAGATTGAATTCCGGGGAATTGTAGGAACATGCAAAACAATACTGATCCTACGACGTATCTTCGAAGAAAGGTTAATGAAAGGTAGTGATGATGATGTTATTTGGTTTGTGGGGCGCTCAACTGCGTGGTTATGAGGCCCGTACAAATTTCCCTTTCTTTGATAATCACTTTTCCCGAATGATAAGTACAATACAAACACCCAGTCCCCGGGCGGAGAAAATCCCCGACCCGGCAGGGAATCGAACTTAGGATACCGTGATCCAGAAGCAGCAAAGCTAGACCACGAGCTGCGGACCTAAAGGAAAGGCAAACCTATGATTACAGCATATGTAGACTTAGAGAATGGTTTTGACAATGTTGATTGAAATACTCTCTTTGAAATTATGAAGGTTGCAGGGGTAAAAATACAGGACGCGAAAGGTTATTTACAACTTGAACAGAAACCAGACGGCAGTTGTAAGAGGAGAGTGGCATGAAAGGGAAGCAGTGGTTGAGGAGGAAGAGAAACAGGGTTGTAGCCTATCCCCGATGTTATTCAGTCTGTACATTGAACAAGCAGTAAAGGAAACCAAAGACAAATTTGGAGTAGGAGTTAAAATTCAGGGAAAAGAAATAAAAACTTTGAGATTGGCCAATGACATTGTAATTCTGTCAGAGACATCGAAGGACTTGGAAGAGCAGCTTAATGTAAATGACATTCTCTTTAAAGTAGCGTATAAGATGAAATTCAGGAAAATCAAAACAAGGAAAATGAAATGTAGTCGAAGTAAATCAGGTGATGCTAAGGGTATCAACGTAGGAAAGTAGACGCTTAAGGTGGTAGTAAAGTTTTCATATTTGAGTAGCAAAATAACTCATGATGGCCGAAGTAGAGAGGATGTAAAACGAAAGCTGGCAATGGCAAGAAATGCGTTTCTGAAGAAGAGAAATTTGTTAACTTGAATATAGATTTAAGTGTCAGGAAGTCCTTTCTGAAAGTATTTGTATGGAGTGCAGCCATGTATGAAAGTGAAACATGGACGATAAATAGTTTAGACAAGAATAGAATAGAAGCTTTAGAAATGATGTGTTTCAAAAGAATGTGTCCGCCCCGATAGCTGAGTGGTCAGCGCGAAGGATTGCCGTCCTACAGGCCCGGGTTCGATTCCCGGCTGGGTCGAGGATTTTCTCCGCTCATGGAGTGGGTGTTGTGCTGTCTTCATCATCATTTCATCCCCATCCGGCGCGCAGGTGTGGAATGTAATAAGACCTGCACCAAGGCGTCCAGACTTGCCCCGCAAAGGACCTCCCGGCCAATGGCGCCAAACGCTCATTTCCATTTTCCACAGAAGAATGTTGGAGATTAGAGAGGTAGATCACGTAACTAGTGAGGAGGTACTGAATAGAGCTGGGGAGGCAAGAAATTTACGGCTCAGCTTGACCAAAGGAAGGGATGGGCTGATAGGACACACTCTGAAACGACAAATTTAGTACTGGAGGGAAGTTTGTGGGTTAAAAATCGTAGAGGGAGACCAAGAGATGAATACAGTAAACAGATTCAGATGAGTGTAGGTTGCAGTAGTTATACGGAAATGAAGAAGGTGGCATAGGATAGAACAGCATGGAGAGCATCAAACAAGTCTCTTGAGTGAAGACCACCACAACAACAACCGTTAATAGTCTACATTTTTCCCGCTGTGACACAAGGCGGTCAATGTTTTAATGGAAGAAAGTCTGCGGTTGCTTACTAAACCATTATTGTAACCAGGCGCGCACCTCTTCGTCCGAAGAAAATCGACGGTCACCAGTAGCTTTTTTCAGGGCTCCACAGATATGAAAGTTGTATGGGGAGAGATCAGGACCGTACGGAGGATGTGTAAGGACTTCCAAGCGAAACTTCTGCAATGTAGTGGAAACACTCTGACAACAAAGTGCCCGTCCACATGTTTGCAAGCTTGTATCGATTACACTGCTTAAGTTTCGCTGGAAAGCCCTTACACCTCCTCCGTACAGTCTCGATATCTCCCCATGCGATTTTCAAATTTCTGAAGCCTTGAAAACATTCCTGGCCGTCGATTTGTTTCGGACTAAGAGATGCATCATGGTTCCCTCGGCAACTACACACATTTTACGATGACAGTACTGACCGTGTTATCTAGCGCTAGACTGAATGGATTAACACTTATCGCGATTACTTTTGAGATAATAAACCGTTTAGTTATTTCTTTTCACATGTCTCATTTTCATTTGACTGGACTTATAAATCTGTGTTAGACAGTGCGTAACATTGTATCCATGGTACTTTCCGGCATTCTATAGCCATTATTGACCAGTAACAATTAAGATTTTGTAATAAGTGTTGCGTAACTTGATGGTAGATCTCTGCAGTTGCAGATACGATGGTTAGGTTGGTTGGTTTTTTGGGGGAAGAGACCAAACAGCGAGGTCATCGGTCTCATCGGATTAGGGAAGGACAGGGAAGGAAGTCGGCCGTGCCCTTTCAGAGGAACCATCCCAGCATTTGCCTGGAGCGATTTAGGGAAATCACGGAAAACCTAAATCAGGATGGCCGGACGCGGGATTGAACCGTCGTCCTCCCGAATGCGAGTCCAGTGTGCTAACCACTGCGCCACCTCGCTCGGTTACGATGGTTACTAGTTGGAACTTCAAGAGTGATGCCGAGCGAGGCAGGGTAGTGGTAATACGATGGACTCGTTTCCAGGAGAAAGGGAGTTCGAATCACCGTCGGGCCGTGCAGATATAGGTTTTGTGAGATTTGTCAAAATCGCTTACCGTAATTGCTGGAATGGTTTCTTTTAAAGGGTACAACCTGTTACCGTCCCCATTCCCTGATGAAGTCGTCGCCTGGGCGTTAAACCCCAATCACGTCAGAGAGTGGAAAATAACCTTGAAAATACCAAGTCCCACTACTGTTCCAAAGAACCCCCAAAAATTGAATTTTTTAAAATTATTTTATGACTGTGGACATCTAACTGGTGAAAAAAAATTGTGTGCAGGTATTGGGAGAAATGTCTCCCACTCTAGGTAACTTTCTACCACAATCACAAGATTACGTTGTTTACTTTGCCCTTTACGCCCGTTTCCACAGAGGGCGATTCGCCTAATTTGACAAGCTAGGAACTCGTTCAAACACTACTCGCCATTGAAATTGCTACACCACGAAGATGACGTGATACAGACGAGAAATTTAAGCTACTGGAAGAAGATGCTTTGATATGCAAGTGATTAGCTTTTCAGAGCATTCACACAAGTTTGGCGCCGGTGGCGACACCTACAACGTGCTGACATGAGGAAAGTTTCCAACCGATTTCTCATACACAAACAGCAGTTGAAACATTGTTGTGATACCTCGTGTAAGGAGGAGAAATGCGTACCATCCCGTTTCCGTCTATGAAAAAGGTCGGATTGTAGCCTGTAGCGATTGCGGTTTATCGTATCGCGACATTACTGCTCGCGTCGGTCGAGATCCAGTGACAGTTAGCAGAATATGGAATCGGTGGGTTCAGGAGGGTAATACGGAACGCCGTACTGGATCCCAACGGTCTCGTATCACTAGTAGTCGATATGACAGGCATCTTATCCGCATGGCTGTAACGGATCGGGCAGACACGTCTCGATCCCTGAGTCAACAGATGGGGACGTTTGCAAGACAACAATCATCTGCACGAACAGTTCGACGACGTTTGCAGCAGCATTGACTATCAGCTCGGAGACCATGGCTGCGGTTACCCTTGACGGTGCATCACAGTCAGGAGCGCCTGAGATGGTGTACCCAACGACGAACAGGGTGCACGAATGGCAAAACGTCATTTTTTGGGATGAATCAAGGTTCTGTTTACAGCATCATGATGGTCGCATCCGAGTTTGTCGACATCGTGGTGAACGCACATTGGAAGCGCGTATTCGTCATCGCCATACTGGCGTATCACTCGGCGTGATGGTATGGGGTGCCATTGGTTACACGTCTCAGTCACCTCTTGTTGCCATTGACGGCACTTTGAACAGTGGACGTTATATTTCAGATGTGTTACGACCCGTGGCCCTACGCTTCATTCGACCCCTGCGAAACCCTACATTTCAGCAGGATAATGCTCACCGCATGTTGCAGGTCCTGTGCGAGCGTTTCTGAATACAGAAAATGTTCGACTATTGCTCTGGCCAGCACATTCTCCAGATCTCTCACCAAATGAAAACGTCTGGTCAATGGTGGCCGAGCAACTGCCTCATCACAATACACGTCACTACTCTTGATGAACTGTGGTATCGTGTTGAAGCTGTATGGGCAGCTGTACCTGTACACGCTATCCAAGCTCTGTTTGATTCAATGCCCAGGCGTATCAAGGCCGTTATTACGGCCAGATGTGGTTGTTCTGGGTACTGATTTCTTAGGATCTATGCACCCAGATTGCGTGAAAAAGTAATTACATGTCAGTTCTAGTATAATATATTTGTCCAACTAATACCCGTTTATCCTCTGATTTGTTCTTGGTGTAGCAATTTTAATGGCCAGTAGCGTAGTAAGAGAGATCCTGCTACAGGTATCAGCCGAAATGCTTTCCGCACACGCAGTGAGCAAAGGGAGGTACGGCGGTGGGGCGACGGCAGCGGCACTCACGAGCACGTTGGCGATGGTGGAGCGGCCGTCGTCGGCGCCGCGGCGGTCGGTGGCCTTGACGTCGAAGCCGAAGACGCGCCCGGCGTCCCTGCGGAAGGAGGAGAGGGCGCGCACGCGGCCGCTGGCGGCGTCCACCGCGAAGCGCGCCTGCGGGCCCGAGCCGGCGCCGCCCAGCAGCGAGTAGCGCACCTCGCCGTTGGCGCCCTCGTCCGGGTCCTCCGCCTGCACAAGCCGCGCGCACACACCTCACCACCGCGCTCTGCACTACACACGTGTGTAATCGTACAGAAATGCTGGCTGTCACACACCGAGGAGAAAATCCTCTATCTCCGTAAAAGGAGAAAATTGTAACAATCAGAAAAAATGACCCCTGTAAGAAAAGTGTAGTACTCTCATAAAAGTATACTATCTCATAAAAGTATATTATCTTTAACAAAATGATGAGCTTATACGTGTAAACATAATGAGCACAGTGATCGTCACAAAGAACAGTAACAAAATTTTACATAGAAGAGTCTTGATAGCATAATATCACTTTTAGGTCGACTGCTCGACATCAGTGGATGGTATCCACAGTTCCTGCTCTGTGCTATCGCCTCCACAAGCCATTATTGGAGTACGTTTTGAAAATGACCCACATCTGGTGGAAATCTGCGCTCACTTATGAATGGAAGTGTTTTTATGCGATGAGGACTTTTCTACTTATTACACTAAAACAAAAACGCAACAGCCTTGCCGCAGTAGATACACCAGTTCCCATGAGATCACTGAAGTTAAGCGCTTTCGGGCGTGGCCGGCAGTTGGATGGGTGACCATCCAGCCGCCATGCACTGTTGCCATTTTTCGGGGTGCACTCAGCCTCGTGATGCCAATTGAGGAGCTACTCGACCGAATAGTAATGGCTCCGGTCAAAGAAAACCATCATAACGACCGGGAGAGCGGTGTGCTGACCACACGCACTCGTATCCGTATCCTCAACTGAGGATGACACGGCGGTCGGATGGTCCCGATGGGCCCCTTGTGGCCTGAAGACGGAGTGCTTACACTGAAAAAAAGCAAACTACGCACTACGAAGGAATTATCCGAATGGAATACAAATCGGTAAATGTGGTGCACATGTAAGGAAAAATAAAGACGAGATGATATATTCTTGGAAAGAGCTTCACGAACTAAGCAAGCCTATAATGCGTTGACCAAAATCTGGCCTTTATGCAAGCAGTTATTCGGCTTAACTTTGACTGATAGATTTGTTGGTTGTCCTCCTGGGGGACATGGTGCCACATAATGTTGCGGGCTTTCAAAATAATATAATGTGATGGTGTGGCCCTCAACTACGTACCCTCAGAATCAGAGTTGAAATATTAAACGTTTTGGCTGGTTTCGTTGTCTAGGGGCTGGAATACGTAGTTCCCGCATTACAAGCCAAATACAGCTGAGTCTACAGGTTCAAATGGCTCTGAGCACTATAGGACTCAACTGCTGTGGTCATTAGTCCCGTAGAACTTAGAACTACTTAAACCTAACTAACCTAAGGACATCACACACACCCATGCCCGAGGCAGGATTCGAACCTGCGACCGTAGCAGCAGCGCGGCTCCGAACTGGAGCGCCTAGAACCGCACGGCCACCGCGGCCGGCTGAGTCTACAGTATACAATATGAATATACACATGAATCGAATGGTTGAAGGTTCCTATCACTCGGCAACTGCGAATTTTAAATGTAACATTTATAAATGATATATGAAAATTAAATAAAATCTGCAGGTACTATTTTTAACGACTTTAAATGATGAGTATGGTAACACAAGTACCTTTATGAATGCCGTTTATTACTGCAAACACTTATTGGTGTCGATGGTCCAGCAATTAAATAAAATATAAGTTGAACAACAGGGAAGAAATAGATTCCTACTTCAAGTAATTAATTATGAACAACAACATAGCTTGCGAGATATTCACTTCTAAACGCATCCTACGTCTTCACTGCAGAAGCCGGCACTACGAAATATTTCTATCTCCCGCGACCACGCGCAAACTGCTCCACTCTCCAGGTCTTTTCTGCGACCGCCCGTCGCGCCTTCGCGTCCTGCACTCTCTGTGTCCCGTCCAGTACTGATGCTCCTCCCCCACTTCCATACAGTCTCTCCACGTGTCCTTCTTGGAACGATCGCTGTGATTGGCTAGAGCCCTCCCGCCCTGTCTCCAAGCCAACACACACTCATAAACGTAATGAAAAACATTCGAAATATTTGATTTACATTTAAACAACTTGAAATTAAATAAATATTCCTACGGCTGGACCATAAACACACTCTAACACACATTATTAAATACATAACCAAATTAAATAAACATATATCAAAGGAATAGAACCGAAGGTAGGCCAGTAGCCTACTGTCTCCGTGCTTTCCAAAACGTAGTAAATATTTAACCAATTTCTTCATGAATAGTATACATCGGATATAGACAAAGACACAGACGAATACATATATTTATAAGCATGCTGCTACCGTTTTGTCCGCAGCTCGTGGTCGTGCGGTAGCGTTCTCGCTTCCCACGCCCGGGTTCCCGGGTTCGATTCCCGGCGGGGTCAGGGATTTTCTCTGCCTCGTGATGACTGGGTGTTGTGTGATTTCCTTAGGTTAGTTAGGTTTAAGTAGTTCTAAGTTCTAGGGGACTGATGACCATAGATGTTAAGTCCCACAGTGCTCAGAGCCATTTGAACCATTTTTTTGCTACCGTTTTTCGTCCACGAGAGTCAGAGGGCCATGGACACGGGTTCCTAGGTAGATGCCGTGTTTCTTGTCTTCCGCAATACGTTTGATACAGTTCCTCACAGTCGTTTAATGAACAAAGTAAGAGCATATGGACTAACACACCGATTGTGTGATTGGATTGAAGAGTTACTAGATAACAGAACGCAGCATGTCATTCTCAATGGAGAGAAGTCTTCCGAAGTAAGAGTGATTTCAGATGTGCCGAAAGGGAGTGTCGTACGACCGTTGCTATTCACAATATATATAAATGACCTTGTGGGTAACATCGGAAGTTCACTGAGGCTTTTTTGCGGATGATGCTGTGGTATATCGAGAGGTTGTAACAATGGAAAATTGTACTGAAATGCAGGAGGATCTGCAACGAATTGACTCATGGTGCAGGGAATGGCAATTGAATCTCAATGTAGACAAGTGTAATGTGTTGCGAATACATAGAAAGAAAGATCCTTTATCATTTAGCTACAATATAGCATGTCAGCAACTGGAAGCAGTTAAATCCAGAAATTATCTGGGAGTAGGCGTTAGGAGTGATTTAAAATGGAATGACCATATAAAATTAATCGTCGGTAAGCAGATGCCAGACTGAGATTCATTGGAAGAATCCTAAGGAAATGCAGTCCGAAAACAAAGAAGTAGGTTACAGTATACTTGTTCGCCCACTGCTTGAATACTGCTCACTAGTGTGGGATCCGTACCACATAGGGTTGATAGAAGAGAGAGAGAAGATCCAACGGAGAGCAGCGCGCTTCGTTACAGGATCATTTAGTAATCGCGAAAGCGTTACGGAGATGATAGATAAACTCCAGTGGAAGACTCTGCAAGAGAGACGATCAGTAGCTCGGTACGGGCTTTTGTTGGAGTTTCGAGAACATACCTTCACCGAAGAGTCTAGCAGTAAGTTGCTCCCTCCTACGTATATCTCGCGAAGAGACCATGAGGATAAAATCAGAGAGATTAGAGTACACACAGAGGCATAACGACAATCTTTCTTTCCACGAACAATACGAGACTGGAATAGAAGAGGGAATCGATAGAGGTACATAAGATACCCTCCGCCATACACCGTCAGGTGGCTTGCAGAGTATGGATGTAGATGTAGATGTTGATAGTAATGGGCCACTTTGACCTGCAATAATTCATGTACTATTCAAGTTACATGCCTGTAATTTTGATTTACACTAATAGCTTTCTAAAGACAAGTCGACCGACAAAATCTGATGAACCGTTTATATTTTGGAAATTCGTTGATGGGTGTTACTTGTATAATTTATCGTCAGATACTAAACTTTAAACTAATAAAGATATTGAAAATCTGATTACACCATCAGAATCGTCGTACAAATAATGGTAATGTACATGTTTCTTTTTGAGACGTCATGATTCGTCTGGCTACTGTTTATTTCTGTACGAACTGTCAAATGTCTGCCATTAAGGTTTTACAAAGTCCGCCATCTTTGGCACTACCGGCATACAGATCTCCTTCATCGACACAAAGCCCATTCCTCGACACAGCGTCAACATGGAATCCCCAGCCACGTGGTCGGTCTGGGCCACGCGCTGCGGCTACTACCCCTCTTGCTCCGGCTAACGTTCCGCACCAGGCGGTCGCTGACGAGCCCCGGCTTGCCTAGCGGCCCGTGCGGTGGTCGAAAACTCCGAACTGAAAATATTTCCAGGGCGCCACAACTCGCCCGTTACCTCACACTGTCCAGTTGACGCATTAGTTCGTCAAAATCCTGAGCTGGTTGGTGGGCCTGCCCGTAATGTTCCACAAGTTCCCAGTTGGGCGAGACCCAGCGACCTTGATGGCCACTGTAGGATTTGGCAAGCACGAAGCCAAGCAGTAGAAACTCTCTCCGTACGCGGGCGGGCTTTATATTGCTGAAATGTAAGCCCAGGATGGCTTGCCATGAAGGGCAATAAAACGGGGCGTAGAATATCGTCGACAAGCCATTGTGTTGTAACGATGCCGTGTGTGACAACCAAAGGAGTCCTTCTATGAAGAGAAATGGCACCCCAGACCATCACTCCCAGTTGTCACGCCGTATGGCGAGCGCCAGTCATATTGATATCCTTCTGCTGTCCAGAGGGTTTCCAGACATGTATTCGTCCTGTAATCTTATTGACTGGAGTAGAGTTGTCTTCAATGATGAGTCCCGCTTCAAATGGTTCAAATGGCTCTGAGCACTATGGAACTTAACTTCTGAGGTCATCAGTCCCCTAGAACTTAGAACTACTTAAACCTAACTAACCTAAGGCCATCACACACATCCATGCCCAACACAGTCCTCCACACGATAAGGTACTCACAAGGCAGTTTATAAAAGGCCAGAGGATGGCAACAGCAAACCGTCTCTATTGGCATCTGGATCTTGTCCATGAAAGAGCAAGGCGGAATTCCAGCTTTTCCCCAGTGCTTATAGTATGATTCTATGAGTACCCAAACTGGAGAACGTCTAAGGTAATTCATATGGTTTAAGCGGTAAGCTGACTTCTTAGAAAAGATGCTTAACTAGTTCATTCTGCGCGCTGCATTGTGCTATTGGATGTAACATGACCTTTGTTTCCGACATTCGTCTACGACGCTTATACGTGACTAGAGAATCGATATCTCATACTTCCATACATTGACATTGTACTAACCTCTGTCATTTAACTTTTTCTCCAAAATACAAGTCAAACATCAAGAACTGCCAGTTGCAAATTTATATTTGAATTTATTTAACACGACATTTACTTTCTCAGTTTTCGGCTTGAATTATTCTGCAGAGTTTGTGTAGATCGTAAAGCAAGCCATCTCAGAATTTTGACATCCTATTTCATGTTGCATTGTTGAAGGCTTTCTGAGTGTCAAGAAATGTAATAGAACTTAATGCATGTAAACAATGTGCACCAGACGACAGAATGATATGATCTGTCAGTTGCCGCCCCTCGCCCCGCCCACAGTACCTTGACAGTGAGTATGTGGTGGCCGTAGGTGGTGGAGGTGGGGATGGCCGTCACCAGAGGTCTCCCGCTGCCCAGGAAGCGGGGTGAGTTGTCGTTCACGTCGCGAACCAGCACCACCACGCGGGCCTCGTCGTGACCTGCGGCACACAATTAGTCTTCTTCTCAATTAACGCTGACCAGCAGTTGTTACTAGAACATGTTCATCCAAAGATCTTGAACTACGCAGTTTGCTATTGTGATAATTCGTTACACGTTGCATTAAAGTTTTTGTAAAAGATGAAACAGATTTTTGTGATTGTATCATTGGATTAATAATTACGAAACATGTAACAGACAACTATTTTTTTTATATACTGAAGTTTGATTAGTAGTCTCAGGCACTGTTTATGGATTTGTCTGATCGTTTACGTGAATGGCAGTTTATTTTCTTTTTGATTGTAGCTAGTTCTTAATTTCGGTTATTGGTTTTGTTTGTTTGTGCATTTCAAATAGCCACATTATAGAATAACTAAGTTATGAATAACGTCTTGAATTTTGTATATATGTACACCAAAAGAAAACAAAATCAAAGCCCATTTACACTGCCACGTGATCGGTCCATGGATCTGCAAGAAATTTATAATAATAACCTGCAATAGTTCAAGGCTTACTATGCTGACGCTCTTTTACCTACAGTGTGTAAAGGGCAAACTCTTGTACGTGATAAGCCATTACAAACGCCTGAGTACCAGTTACAAGTTACATTGCCACGTCTACGATTGCATTATCTCTGGACATAATCAAATATCGTTGAAAAATGATTACACCATTCATCTATGCTGTTTACATGTAAGATCGAGTGAGGCTATTAAAGCAACTGTTAATAAACCCGACGTATCTGATTTTTCTCCCATTTAGTTTTTCCTTATTTTCGTGTACACCTGCGTCTAGCAATTTTTAAACATATGTCGTGCGAGCTAACTCCTACATTAGGATAATGGAGTCAGAGAACAATTGAGATAAACGTTTTTATGGGAACATCTTACCATGTGGCGAACGTGTCTTCAGGGCCTAAAACAACAGAAACACAAGACTGTAGCAACGATAGCTGATAGTATTTCAAAGGAGATCAACAAGAGTGCGGCAGCTCTCGCCTCTGCTTGGCATCATGGCAGCAAAAGGAGGATGTGTCAGCCTAGAACAGTTGAAAACAGGAGCATCGCCAGGCTAGGTGTAAACTAGAAGGCTCCAAGCCCGCGGCCCACCCGCTTAGTCTTCACTCAACTTGGTTGCACGAGAAAGAGGGTGAATAAACGTCGTTAGCTTGATGGAACTTGCCAGACGCGACCTATGCTACCTCGCCCCGTGACAAAGCCACACGCTCAACACGTGTAGCCGCACGGCTGTCACTCGGATGTATCCACTTGGTCACAGGGTGGGAGGGTGCCGAGTACGCAGGCGTGATGCGGTTCCTTTACTGACAAGGGGAGGCCGCCAATTGTGAAATTCAGATTCGATTCATACTGCGCATAATAAAAGCTCATGGCCAGAGGTGTAATGTGGCAAAGCACCAAGATGCACTTCTCAGCCGTTGTCGAGAAAATCGACAGTTAAAAGAAACCGTTGCGGTGAAATACTCTCTACGATTAGTAATTTTCTACAGCGTGGTGGTGCAGCGGTAAGCGCTCGGGTTCGTAATCCTAAGGTCGCCGGATCGAATCTCGCTCCATGCAACTTTTTTTTTTAGTATTTGTTTTTTGCAATTTATAATTCCCGGCAATCAGTTGCAACAATTATGCATATAATAAGTTGTTGAAAGTCGTTTGTCGTGGAAAAACTGGCGACTTCGAACATCATTATGTTTTCCGCAAACAAAGTTGTATTTCACAAATGTTATTAATTGTCTTCATAATGTTAACCACGTATAGTTAACGGAAGACGTAGAAACGAATACGTATAGCGTAAGTCAAACGTTCGAATTAGAATAGAGACCCCACGAACACAAACTTGCTGTGGCAGGTATGAAATATAAACTCCGTTACTCGCTCGTTACACTTGAAGGACAGATGTTGAATGGGCCAAAACGAGCCGCCCCATAACAGCGTAGTTGCCTGCTAACTTCGAAAGAAGGTAGATGCGGTCCGTAGCGCAACTTACAACATCGTCGAAAATCAGTGCGGACGGGACAGCTTTGGTACACCCTGTTAAACAAACGGAAAAATGGAGGCGGTACAATTGGAGAGCGATCCGCCTTCACCAACATGCATAAGCAATTCATTAATAGTTATATATATATATATATATATATATATATATATATATATGTATTTGAATTGCAAAAAACTAATAATAAAAAAATATTGCATGGCGCGAGATTCGATCCGGCGACCTTCGTATTACGAACCCTAGCGCTTACCGCTGCGCTATGACGCTGCAGAAAATCATTAATCGTAGAGAGTATTTCACCGCAACGGTTTCTTTTAACTGTCGATTTTCTCGACAACGGCTGAGAAGTGCATCTTGGTGCTTTGCCACATTACACCTCTGGCCATGAGCTTTTATTATGCGCAGTATGAATCGAATCTGAATTTCACAATTGGCGGCCTCCCCTTGTGAGTACTGCGAGCCGCAGCGTAGCGTGGTACGGCCACGTGCTCGTCCGCGCGAAGACGAGAGAGTGAACTGTCGGCCGAGTGAAGCCGAGTCGCCTGAAAAGGGAAGCGAGGGGAACGAGAGCCGCTCACGCGCCAGCGCCACGCGGACGCACTGCTCAGTGTGGATCTGCAAACACTTCAGCAGCGGTCGTCAAACTGCGGTGCGGTTCTTAACCACATTATGTAACTGTGTGCACGTAGCAGCTAACAGCCGAATACAAAAACGCCAACTAACGTTAAGAGTTTTTTAAGACTTTCACACTCGAAATATTAAAAATTAGGATTTTTTTTTCTTGCTTTTTTAATTCGATTACAAGATGTGCATTGTTAAATACATACGGGCTGATCCGAAATGGAGCCACTACGCATGGAACGTCGTTACTTTTTGTGGTAAAGCAAAATGTATTTCCTTTCTGCAGACAGGCATAGGGCTACTTGACAGAGAGCCTATTTCCATCTGAGGTTCGTTCTCTGCGCTATGGTGTACACAGTGCCTTAAGGTGCCATTTGTTGGTAGATGCTTTCCTTTGTTGTATGTTTTTCAATTTCAACTACAGCTATACATTTTTTTGCTAATGGTTCTTATGATGTACTTGGAAGTCCAGATCTTTCTGATTAGTCGGCAAAACGTTTTGCTGTAGCATACTATCCTCAAATCGAGATCACCGCCTTCAGCTACCTCATCGTCTCCACTTTCACTGCTACTGTCAATCTGTGAGCCGGCATCAGAATAAATCCTTCCAAAAAGGAACACCAGAATGTCCTCTAGCTTTATTCTCCGAGAGTGCATCGTGTGAAACTGGAAATGCAACAACCTGTCACAGCTAGTCTAAAGGAACCACAACAATAATCACGAAAATAAATAAATAAATGTAATTATTATCGCAACACGTGGAGTACAAACTGTAACATGGCAGTTTTCTGTACTAATCCATGTGCAAAACAAACGTCCTTTGAGACAAATTCAATCGTGCACAGCTTACAAAAATAGTTACTACGTCTGCTCGTTCCTTTGTGTGTTTTTTTTCATCAATTTTCTGATTTGTTTGACGCGGCCCACCACGAATTCCTCTCCTGTGCTAATCTCTTCACCTCAGAATAGCACTTGCAACCTACGTCCTCAATTATTTGCTGGATGTATTCCAATCTCTGGCTTCATCTACAGTTTTTGCCCTCTACAGCTCCCTCTAGTATCATGGAAGTCATTCCCTCATGTGGTGTCACCGCCAGACACCACACTTGCTAGGTGGTAGCCTTTAAATCGGCCGCGGTCCGTTAGTACACGTCGGACCCGCGTGTCGCCACTATCAGTGATTGCAGAACGAGCGCCGACACACGGCAGGTCTAGCCTAGAGAGACTCACTAGCACTCGCCCCAGTTGTACAGCCGACTTTGCTAGAGATGATTCACTGACTACAGACACTCTCATTTGCAGAGACGACAGTTTAGCATAGCCTTCAGCTACGTCATTTGCTATGACCTAGCAAGGTGCCATATTCAGTTACTATGTCTTCTGAACAGATAATATTGTGACTCATGTACCATCAAGAGCGACGATCATCATTAATGGATTAAAGTTAAGTATCAAACTACTTACGTCCGCTTTCTGAATTCTAATTCCTTGTCATGTTCCAGACCTCACGTCAGTATAGTTCTTCCCTCCTCACGCCAGCCTGCGTGAGCTAAAATGTGTGCATTTCGGCCTCCTCTAGTAACACGGTTTTGGCTCTTCTGCCAACCCAACACCTCATGTCTTAACAGATGTCCTATCATCCTGTCCCTTCTCCTTATCAGTGTTTTCCATATATACCTGTCCTCCTACGATTGTGCGTAGAACCTCCTCATTCCTTACCTTATCAATCCATCTAATTTTGCAATATTCGTCTGTAGCACCACATCTCAAATGCTTCGATTCTCTTCTGTTCCGGTTTTCCCACAGTCCATGTTTCACTACCATACAACGCTGTACTCCAGACGTACATTCTCAGAAATTTCTTCCTAAAATTAAGGCCGATATTTGATATTAGTAGACTTGCCATTGCTAGTCTGCTTTTTATGTCCTCCTTGCTCCGTCCGTCATTGGTTATTTTACTGCCTAGGTAGCAGAATTCCTTAACTTAATCTACTTCGTGACCATCAATACGATGATAAGTTTCTCGCTGTTCTCATTTCTACTCTCATTACCTTCGTCTTTCTTCGTTTTTCTCTCAGTCCATACTCTATACTCATTACACTGTTCATTCCATTCAGTACATCATGTAATTCTTCTTAGCTTTCACTCAAGATAGCAATGTCATCAGCGAATGGTCTGACTGATATCCTTTCACCTTGAATTTTAATTCCACTCCTGAACCTTTCTTTTATTTCCATCATTACTTCCTCGATGTACAGATTGAACAGAAGGGGCGAAAGGCTACATCCTTGTCTTACACCCTTTTTAATACGAGCACTTCGTTCTTGGTCATCCAGTCTTATTATTCCCTCTTGGCTCTTGTACATATTGTATATTACCCGTCTCCCCCTATAGCTTACCCCTATTTCAGTCAGAATTTCGAACACTTTGCACCATTTTACACTGTCGAACGCTTTTTCCAGGTCGACGAATCCTATGAACGTGTCTTGATTTTTCTTTAGTCGTCCTACCATTATCAACCTCAACATCAGAATTGCCTTCCTGTAGTCTTTACCTTTCCTTTCCTCAGGCGAAAGTGATCGTCATTTAACACATCCTCAATTTTCTTTTCCATTCTTCTGTATATAATTCTTGTAAACAACTTGGATGCATGAGCTGTTAAGCTGATTGTGCGATAACTCTCGCACTTGTGAGCTTTTGCCGTCTTCGGAATTGTGTGGATGATGCTTTACCGAAAGTCAGATGGCATGTCGCCAGACTCATACATTATACACACCAACGTGAATGGTCGTTTTGTTGCCTCTTCTCCCAATGATTTTAGAAATTCTGATGGAGTGTTATCTATCCCTTCTACGTTATTGCTCGTCTTACTGCTAAGATTTGAAACAAGTGAAGCAGTTCAAGCTGCAGCCGCTATGTGGCAGCATCTGCTGGAGACGTAGCTAGAGATGTAGCAACTGTGCCACGAAATGAAAAAAAACCTAGAGCCATATTGTCTGAAAGGGTTAAGAGGAGCTTCTTAAACGTATTGTCTTACTGCTCAGTAACGAACAAAAACTGCTTACGCTAACAGTAATATTTTACCATGTGTTTCATTTTTATTGACGTTTCTGGATTCGGTGGTGAGTTACGTAAAGTTGGCCGCTTTACATTAGCGGCAGAAGCATAACTGGCGTGGCCATTGCGGGATGTGACAACGGGGATGTTTCATTCCTTGTCTTCCAGTACTGATAACCAGTGACGTACGCGAGTCAGCTGCTATGGTGAATTTCAAACGGAAGTATGACGGATCCGTGAATGCGCTGAGTGTAGCAGCGAACAGAGCACTCCACACGAAGTATTCCCAGTGATGCTGGCTTTTAACAGTGTGTACTTGGGGACCGGCGTACACCTCACGGCGCCATTACTATAGCTAGTCTGTTGCGGACTCGTAACATACGAATTTGTGTGTTACCAATTAATACACTATTGGCCATTAAAATTGCTACACCACGAAGATGGCGTGCTCCAGAAGCGAAATTTAACCTACAGGAAGAAGATGCTGTGATAAGCAAGTGATTAGCTTTTCAGAGCATTCACACAAGGTTGGCGCCTGTGGCGACACCTACAACGTGCTGATATGAGGAAAGTTTCCAACCGATTTCTCATACACAAACAGCAGTTGACCGGCGTTTCCTGGTAAAATGTTGTTGTGATGCCTCGTGTAAGGAGGAGAAATGCGTACCATCACGTTTCCGACTTTGATAAAGGTCGGATTGTAGCCTATCGCGATTGCGGTTTATCGTACCGCGACATTGCTGCTCGCGTTGGTCGAGATTCAATGACTGTTAGCAGAATATGGAATCGGTGTGTTCAGGAGGGTAGTACGGAACGCCGTGCTGGATCCCAACGGCCTCGTATCACTAGCAGTCGAGTTGACAGGCATCTAATCCGCATGGCTGTAACGGATCGTGCAGCCACGTCTCGATGCCTGAGTCAACAGATGGGGACGTTTGCAAGACAACAACCATCTGGACGAACAGTTCGACGACGTTTGCAGCAGCATTGACTATCAGCACGGTGACCGTGGATGCGGTTACCCTTGACGCTGCATCACAGACAGGAGCGCCTGCGATGGTGTACTCAACGACGAACCTGATTGCACGAATGGCAAAACCTCATTTTTTCGGATGAATCCAGGTTCTGTTTACAGCATCATGATGGTCGCATCCGTGTTTGGCGATATTGCAGTGAACGCACATTGGAACCGTGTATTCGTCATCGCCATACTGGCGTATCACCCGGCGTGATGGTATGGGGTGCCATTGGTTACACGTCTCGGTCACCTCTTGTTCGCATTGACGGCGCTCTGAACAGTGGACGTTACATTTCAGATGTGTTACGACTCGTGGTTCTACCCTTCATTCAATCCCTGCGAAACCCTACATTTCAGCAGGATAAAGCACGACTGCATGTTGCAGGTCCTGTACGGGCCCTTCTGGATATAGAAAATGTTCGACTGCTGCCCTGGCCAGCACATTCTCCAGATCTCTCACCAACTGAAAACGTCTGGTCAATGGTGGCCGAGCAACTGGCCCGTCACAATACGCCAGTCACTACTCTTGATGAACTGCGGTATCGTGTTGAAGCTGCGTGGGCAGCTGTACCTGTACACGCCATCCAAACTCTGTTTCACTCAATTCCCAGGTGTATCAAGGCCGTTATTATGGCTAGAGATGGTGGTTCTAGGTTCTGATTTCTCAGGATCTATGCACCCAAATTGCGTGAAAATGTAATCACATGGGAGTTCTAGTATAATATATTTGTCCAATGAATACCCGTTTATCATCTGTATTTCTTCTCGGTGTAGCAATTTTAATGGCCAGTAGTGTAACATGTCAGAGGAACAACGTCGCTATTGGGGCTGCTGAGCAGAGAAGTTGGACGACAGGTGTCCTAGAAGGGGGAGGAGGGCTCACCCAGGTCTCCGAGGTCTGGCGGGTAGAGCAGCACGAGGCGGCCGCGGCGGCTGTAGGTGGCGCGCACGGTGGCCTCGAGGCGCGGCGTGGCCTCGCGGTCCGGGCTGGCCACCAGCAGCAGCGAGCTGTTGTCGCGGCCGATGGCGAACCAGGCGGCGTGCCGCGACGGCGCCACGCTCAGGTTGAGCGGCAGGCCGCGGTACGGCGCAGACACGTTCAGCGCCGCTACCACCACCGGCGTCTCGCAGTTCTCCTCCACCGACACCTCCAGGTACCGAGGCGAGAACACCGCCTGCCGCGCCAACGAACCTTCCGGCTCCGGCTGCACCTCCACCTGTCGCACACACCAACTAACACGTCTACAACGTTAACGCTGACGTCCTCACTGAGTCTGTTTCAAGTTCAAAATGACTCTTTGGGATCTCTTGTTTTCCAGCATGCATTAAAGTGAAAATCTTCTGGGTTGTTAGGCCGCGTCATATTTCCTTCTAAACTAATCCACGATTCGACCCCTCCGCTGCGATCTTCTTCAGATGTTTCGGTGTCCACTAATGCTAGAATACTGTTCTAATAGTAGTGGACACTGAAACGTCTGAAGAAGGTCCAAGCAGAGGGGTCGAAACGTCGATTATTTTAGAAGGAAATATGACGCGACCTAGCAACCCACAAGATTTTAAATTTTGCGACAACGGCCACGAAATCCTACGGACTTACATAGGCTTAGAGATTGTCCGTAGACACAGTGGACAGACATGGAAGTACACTATGTGATGAAAAGTATCCGGACACCCCCAAAAAACATACGTTTTTCGTATTAGGTGCATTGTGCCGCCACCTACTGCCAGGTACTCCATATCGGCGATCTCAGTAGTCATTAGATACCGTGAGTGAGCAGAATGGGGCGCCAAGCGGAACTCACAGCCTTCGAAAATGGTCAGGTGATTGGGTGTCGCTTGTGTCATACGCCTCTACGCGAGATTTCCACACTCCTAAACATCCATAGATCCACTGTTTCCGATGTGATAGGGAAGTGGAAACGTGAAGAGACACGTACAGCACAAAAGCGTACAGGCCTTCCCCGCCTGTTGACTGACAGAGACCGCCGACAGTTGAAGAGGGTCGTAATGTGTAATTGGTAGACATCTATCCAGACCATCACACAGGAATTCCAAACGTCATCACGATCCGCTGCAAGTACTATGACAGTTAGGCGGGAGGTGAGAAAACTTGGATTTCATGGTCGAGCGGCTGCTCATAAGCCACACATCACGCCGGTAAATGCCAAACGGCGCCTCGTTTGGTGTAAGGGGAGTAGACATTGGACGATTGAACGGTGGAAAAAAGTTGCGTGAAGTGACGAATCGCGGTACACAATGTGGCGATCCGATGGCAGGGTGTGGGTGTGGCTAATAACCGGCGAACGTCATCTGCCAGCGTGTGTATTGCCAACAGTAAAATTCGGAGGCAGTGGTGTTATGGTGTGGTCGTGTTTATATTGCAGGGGGCTTGCACTATCACAGCACAGGCCTACACCGAAGTTTTAAGAACCTTCTTGCTTCCCACTGTTTAAGAGTAGTTCGGGGATGGCGATAGCATCTTTCAACAAGATCGAGCACCTGTTCATAATACACGTCCTGTGGTAGAGTCGTTACCGACAATAACATCCCTGCAATGCACTGGCCTGCACAGAGTCCTGACCTGAATCCTACTGAACACCTTTGAGATGTTTTGGAACGCCGACTTCGTGCTTGGCCTCACCGAACGACATCAATACCTCTCCTCAGTGCAGCACTCCGTGAAGAATGGGCTACCATTCCCCAAGAAATGTTCCAGTACCTGAATGAACATATGCATGCGAGAGTGGAAGCTGTCGTCAAGGCTAAGGGTGGGCCAACACCATACTGAATTCCAGCATTACCAATGGAGGGCGCCACGAACTTGTAAGTCATTTTCAGCCATGTTTCCGGATACTTCTGACCACATAGTGTAGCTTCACTCACCTACAGCTATGTATGGTGAACCATATCGAGACCGTCACACCGCGGAAGTGAGGTTAAAACGTCTGACGGTTCGCTCTGTTGGAATTGTCCATCGAGCTATTTAGAGAAGCCACATCACGACAATGGAAAATGCAAGTGGACGCATTAGTGTCAACGCAACAAAAGATACAGAGGCAATGATTAATGAATTCAGTACACGATGACAAAAACACAGAGGTAAAGATGCAGAAAAGCATTCGTTGTACGGGCTCAGAATGGTATCCCGATGCAAATTTCACCAGCCTATTAATCATCGCATGCAATCTTCGTCCGGCTCGGGCCACGGGCTGACACGTAGCCACACATTGTCAGATAGCACCTTAAACTTATCCAATCGGTTACAACTACACGGACTTTACAGGCCGCAGGTGAAAATATGTAACGATACCGTGATCGATATCCTCGTCAGCGATCTACAAGGACTATCCACAAAGTTCGATAACATTTATGTTCCAGCAGTACAAACAATCAGAACTAAATCAGTAATGATGAACCACCAGTGACATACTGAATGATACCACCTAAAAGAAGGCTTTTTCTCAGAACAGCACTGCATACATCGTTTTATAAAGGGTGACGATATTGCCTTTTTATAGTAATTTGGGAAGATGTTGAGAAGCAGAGTTGAAGAAAAAGCAGAAGAGAATAACGTAGAAGATTATTAATAGCCACAGGGGATTAGCCGAGCGGTCTCAGGCGCTGCAGTCATGGACTGTGCGGCTGGTCCCGGCGGAGGTTCGAGTCATACCTCGGGCGTGGGTGTGTGTGTTTGTCCTTAGGATAATTTAGCTTAAGTAGTGTGTAAGCTTAGGGACTGATGACCTTAGCAGTTAAGTCCCATAAGATTTCACATACATTTGAACATTTTTATATTAATAGCTGGGTATTCGGCACTATCCGGGTATGTACTTATTCCAATCTTCTTCTAGTCCGTCTCCTCCTCTCTCCTCTCTATGACCATTTCCCCTTCCACTGTCTCTATCCTTATCCTCCTGTTATCTCTGCCTATCTCTTCTTTCCCCCTCGCTACCTCTCCATCTCTTCGTCCTCTTCCACTTTATCAAACTCTCCCCCAACAGGAGGCTGCTACTCCGGCAGTATTTATTTCCAGATTGTAACTAATATATACACCAAATTTGCTTTAAATCATTCCATTGTGTTTAGGGTGAGCTTTCTGCCCATGGCTCTGCCAGAATACGTACATGTCAAACATGTTTTCAAACTTATTTAACGTATTTAATGCGTATTGTACAGATATTTCACCAGCAGGTCTAGCGAATTTCGCCCTGCAGTTTTATTTTCACGCAGCTCAATGTTCACGGAGACGTATCTGCTGTACTATGTGCAGCAGAATGATATAATTTTCCAGTTACACTCGGTGGTACACGTGAATAGTATCTGCAAAATGCGTCGCGAATACAGTTTGTAGCGCCGGCCGGTGGGGCCGAGCGGTTCTAGGCGCTACAGTCTGGAACCACGCGACCGCTACGGTCGCAGGTTCGAATCACACAGATCCATGCCTCGGGCATGGATGTGTGTGATGTCCTTAGGTTAGTTAGGTTTAAGTAGTTCTAAGTTCTAGGGGACTGATGACCTCAGATGTTAAGTCCCATAGTGCTCAGAGCCATTTGAACCATTTGAACAGTTCGTAGCAAAGAAGTATTAAATGAAAACGTTATGCTTCAAGTGGTTTTTTACAGCGTGAACATCGGAAATTTAGTGAGCGAGAAACTTTTTTCCTTTCATTTTGTGGAAGTCGTCATCGAGAAGAAGCTTCGTAAAGATTTGAAATTATGTGTAAAGTTTGCTGTAAGTCTCCAATTCTTCTCATTCTCAAACGCTGGATGACTAAAGTACTTGTTTTCTCGCGTCGTGGACTATACTGTTTCACACCCGCACTGACACTCCTTTGATGGGTCGATGGTTCTTACCCCACAGTGTCCGCTCCGATAGCTGAGGGGTCAGCGTGATGGATTGCCGTCCTACGGGCCCGGGTTCGATTCCCGCTGGGTCGAGAATTTTCTCCGCTCAGGGACTGAGTGTTGTGTTGTCTTTATCATCATTTCATCACGATTCGGCGAGCAGGTCGCCCAATAGAGTCTGCCTTCGGCGGTGCTGCGGCACGGACGTCTGTTTACGTCCCTGCCGGAGAAGTTCGCGCTCGCGCAGTTGTTTACCTCTTCGGCGTACTCGTGCGTTTAGACGACTCGATATAGAATGGCACATGCATACCGAAAGTCGACTCTCAAGATTAGTTTTTCGAGTGAATATGCGAGACCGAAAGCCTACGAAATAGAAAGGTTCCTGCGTGACGAAGTTAAACTTGACTACAACGAACTTATCGGAATCCACCTCTCCATAGTGAGCAGTGTTATTTACGTCAAGCTGATTAACGATGCAGTATGTGACAGAATCATCCGAGAAACTAAACATGGACTCAAATTTCATCACTCTGATGGACATGTTGGAGAAGTAACTATTGATCATGCAGGACTGGGCTTACGAAACATACGTATTTTCGAACTTCCCTTCGAGGTTCCGTCTGACTTGGTCGTTGACGCCTTACGCCCATATGGAAGAGTGCTTAGCCACGTTGAGGAAAAATGGTCCAACTTCACGACGTACCCCGTTCTCAATGGGGTGCGTCAAATCAGAATAGAACTGACACAACATGTACCCTCATACTTGTTCATCGGCGGATGCAGAGCTATAGTCATATACGACGGACAGCCCAAAACATGCTCAGGCTGCGGGAAAGAGGGCCACGTCCGTTCCGAATGTATGCAGCGGAGAATAGTGCAAGTTCCAAACGGCGAACCCGTACCTCCGTCCACGTTAACGCCGCTGCCACTAACGTATGCGGACGCATTTCGAACGGATCCCATCCCGAAAAATGACCAGTTACAGAATCCTGACAGTTTACGGCAACCGACTGCGGCGGAGACCGCCTCCAGTGACGAAACGACGCACACCTCTGCCGCTCCGGCGCCGACGACGCACTTAACCGAGCGGACAGGATCGGTAGGAGAAATGGAAATTGATCCTGCTGTTGTGCCGACAGCTGCTTTCGTCCCTGAGCACCGGGAGTCACTTCCGCACTCGGATACGGAGGCGCACACGCGCAAACAACGATCGCCGAAGCGCCACAAGAAACGACGGCTAGCGCCGTCGGATACCTGCTTACTGCAGTCCACGTCAGACGGACTTGGGTGTGACGCCGATACAGTGCATCCGGATGCGCAACGGGAGGTTATACCTCCCACACAGCAGTACGACACGAATCATGCTACACAGGGGTTGAAGACAGACACACCGGACGGAAAGCCGTCGGAAGGATCCCTCCACCCACCGCAGCAACGCCACCGCCGTCGGTCAGCCCGGCAGGAGAGACACGGCTGGAGCTGGACCTCCAGCACAGGAACTGGGTCGACGAATCCGATACTGACCCCCACACCGACGACGCACCCGCCATGGCGAGTGCTGTGTCCACCGGATGTTAACCGCGCAGAAGAAGCAGACTGACGCACAGACAGCATGTCACCGGGCAGAAGTACAAAAATTAACATAAGCGTGCATGTGCGCTTTACGCACTGAGGAACAGCGGCAGGCATATCGAACAGCCTCTATTAATATTAATACGATCAGAACGCCTGTCAAATTGCAATTATTACGAGACATGTTGCATGCGTCAGAAGTCGACATCGTTCTGCTGCAGGAAGTATGTGTTGAGAGCTTCCCCGACCTCTATGAGTACGATACGTACATTACACCTACTACCGACGGCGGCAGCGGAACAGCGATACTTCTACGTAGCGGCATAGTAGCCGAGGACGTGGTGTACCTGCCGTCAGCGCGAGGACTGGCGCTCACAGTGCTGGGAGTACGGGTCGTTAACATTTACGCACCGTCGGGGTCATACAGACGGCGCGACCGATCCCGATTCTACGCAGAGGAGATTGCAACACTATTCTTAGGTCGGTATGAACATGTCTTATTTGGAGGCGACTTCAACTGCGTGCTCGCACCGAAAGATCAACACCCACGTTATACTTCGTTCCCGGAGCTGCGGCAACTCATACAGGACATGAATCTCATTGATACATGGGAGAAGATACATGGCGACAGACGTGGATACACCTACGTCACGAGTCACTCTGCAAGTCGTCTCGATCGCATTTACGTAACACGTCGTCTCGAACCCGCGATCCTCGATGCGGAATTGTGGCCTGTCGCCTTTTCAGATCACATAGCATATATATGCACGGTCTCCTTGAGTCGTCAACAAGTGTGGAGGAGTCGCAGTGTTTGGAAACTGAATACAGCACACCTTAGGGAACCTGAGTGTAAACGCTTAGTCGAAGACACTTGGCATGTGTGTGAACGACGCCTCCCGACATATCCGACGACGTTGCAGTGGTGGCTGGAATGCGTTAAGCCTGCATTGCGCCGAGCGTTAATTGCATACGGAAGGGAGCAGATGATGTGGAGGCGATACACGACGGAATTTTATTTCACGATGCTCCGCGAACTTTCTGTACAAGCACCTTCACAGGAGCGTCGTGCCGGTATAAAACGAGCACAGGCCCAAATAATTTCCATAACGCGCCGCCGGCTGGAGGGTGTCGCAATCCGTGCAAGGGCCTTTGAACGAGTCCGTGGAGAATCCCCGTCGATGTATCACGTTATCAGAGAAAAACAACGTAGTCGCAGAACCTTAATACAGACGGTCGTACTGCCAGATGGTCGCCGCATGACAACGCAAAAAGACATTGCCAACGCTTTCGTGGAACACTACGGTCATCTCTATGAAGAAGCGGAACACGATCAGGCCGCCTTTCATGAGGTCCGACGAACGCTCTCCGCGTGTCTCGACGAGTCGGCCAACCTGGAGTTAACAGGTGAAATCACAGTTGACGACGTAATGGAAGCGATTGATAAGGGATCGTCGCACAAATCGCCGGGGCCCGACGGGTTTCCGTTAGAGTTCTATCGTACATTTAAAGATCTCATGATTCCACGATGGACTGCCATGTACTGCGAATTGATGTCTCCCAACGTGCCTCTTCCACCCTCCTTCATGGAAGGAATGATCATCCCCATCCACAAACCATCTGGCGGCACAGGGATACAGGCCTACCGGCCACTGACCCTTCTTAATTGCGACTACAAGATCTACGCCAGGATACTTGCAGCACGCTTTAAACGCGTGATACGCCAAGTGATTTCACTCGACCAAACCCAGCTAGGAGGAGCTAGCAATATACAAACGGCACTCAGCGACTACCGCGATGTTATCGCACTGGCTTCAACATGTCGTCTCCGGGGTGTATTGGTATCGATAGACTTCGATCGCGCATTTGACAGGCTGAGTCATGCTTATCTCACGGACGTGATGACGAAACTGAAGTTTCCGGAACGTTTTGTCACCGTCGTCATGAGACTACTCCTCGGAGCCGCATCCAAAGTGCTCATCAATGGACGCTTGGTGGGGCCCATCAACATCTCACGATCGGTCAGACAAGGGTGCCCGCTGTCAACGATATTGTATGCCATCGCTGTCGAGCCGCTGCTTTGCGGGCTCCGGAATCGACTCCAAGGAATGACGATAAGGCACAACAAGTTTATATGCCGAACATACGCAGATGACCTAGTGTTTTTAGCACGGTCAGGCGACGAGGCAAGAGCGGCCCTGCATTGGATTAATTTGTTTTGTATGGCTACGGGAAGTCGCCTGAACATGGCAAAGTCGGGAGCGATGAACATCGGGAGAGGACTCCCGACAGGAAGTGTAGCACCATTACAGCCGATCACCAAGATGAAATGCCTAGGAATTATCTTCGCTACAGACATTCGACGCACGGTGGCACTGAGTTACAGACATCTTCTGCAAACAATTCGTGCGAGTATCCGAAGTCACAGGTTAAGGGCACTGGATATGATACAACGGGTCACCTTTGCCAACACTTACCTAGCCTCTCGCATCCCCCACCTGGCACAAGTTCTTCCTATGCCGGTGGTGTTGGCCCGCCGAATCCTGGCGGCACTAGGATATTTTGTGAGCACAGGTCTGCTTTTTAAGGTAGGATATGAAACCCTCACCCTTCCTCGTTGTCGTGGAGGTCTTGGACTAGTCCACGTACGCGACCGAGCAGTGGCTATTTATGTAACCACGATGATAAAGATGTGGACACGACACCAGACAAGTCTGACGGGCAGCTTGATAGACGAACTCGCTCCACCGTCTCGTTCGGCTCCGGTAGCGGTGGCTCACGTCTCACCATCGCTTGCCCATATGCGAACCTTCTTTGTGGAACACAGTTATGAACATATGGAACGACCGACTACCAGGACAGCAACGGCACGTGACATATATCACATCTTGAGTCGACGACGGCCGAATAATGCCGTAGAGCGCCGCCAACCAACGGTTACGTGGTCAGTGGTATGGCGTACAGTGCACCACCCACACCTTGATACGGGAACGCGCGCACTGTGGTATCAGGTGGTAAATGGGAAATACGTGACTCGTTCCAGGTTGCATACAATTCATATGGCGGACGAGCCACTGTGTCCGCAGTGCAATGTTATAGACACTCAGGAGCATCGCCTGATATGCGGTCCTTCGGCGGACGTATGGTGTTTGGTCAAAAAAAATGATCGCCTTCCTCCTTCGGGTGGGGCCGCAAACAATAGAACCACGCACACTACTTCTCCCAGATAGGACATAGTATCCCCGAACGAAGACAAACGCAGTGACTTGGATTCGAGGTTTGACTGTGCGTTATCTTTTCCGAGACGGCAGTAAGAATGTGCTTGACTTTTGGGCCTTACTACAGGAACATCACTCACAGCTTATGAGACATCCGAGATATCGAACATATTACGCAAATTTTTTAGGAAGTGCCTTGCTTGATCCCCCACCCAGTTGGGGTGTCCCGGGTAGGAGAATGTAATTATTGTCTATAAGTATCAGAACAAGAAAGGACCAGGACAGTGGAGAGGATCCACAAACACACGTGAAGACGTACCCGACACCAACGCGAGGTATGACGGGATTAGCGAGGTACGCGCCTAAAAGAGGAACGTAGAACGTTATTGTTTTGTACTGACAGAAGCAGGATATTTTATTTTATTTTTTCACTATTATGTAAAAAAAAAGTCCACTTTACGTTTCCCAGAAAAATTTTATTTTATAAAGTCATCGTCTTATATATTTAAAGAAAAAGTGCTAGAAGCAGTTTAAGTTTGTTATTGTTCCACCGAATGAAAAAAAAAAAATGTGGCGTCGAATGTAATAAGACCTTCACCAAGGCGGCCGGACCTGCCCCATAAGGGGTCTCCCGGCCAATGGCGCCAAATTCTCATTTCCATTTACCCCACTGTGATTCTTTCCAGACAGTAAGTGATATGTGTGCCAAGAGTGGCTGAAATTGGTCCAGTGGCGTAGATGGAGATGTGGAACACACATACGCACATTCATGCATATGTACATACGTCCATCCATTTTTATAACCAGTATGGATTGTGAAGGAAGCAGACGACCAATAAAGACTCACAGACGATTGCCGTCACCTGTATTTAAAGACTGAAACGAATTAGAATGGTTCTGTGAAATGAACCACATATCAAGCAGGGACTGTCCAATTGTTAGATCGATTTTGGTTTGAAGAAGGTCATGATTTACCGCCAAGATTTTACTGGTAAAATTTCTCTGTTGAACAAGTAGGTTCAGTCCAAACACCATCATCCTGTTCATAAAAGCATTTACAACAATATACTAGGCCACATAATATGAATTCTTTTATGAATCTGATGATGGTTTGTGGACCGAAACTGGTTGTTCAGTAAAGAAATTTTGTCAGCAGCTCTTGGCTGTAAATCGTGAAGTTCTTTATATACGAGCTGAGGGTCACGACCTTCCGAAGATACGACGGCGTTCCGGCCTACCTGTATGAGGGCAGTGGCGCTGAGGCTGGGCGAGCCCAGGTCGGCGGCGACTACCCTGGCGCTGATGAGGGGCGCTCGCTCGGCGTCCAGCGCAGCGCCGCCCCCGGACAGCGTGACGACGCCGGAGCGAGGGTCCACGGCGAGGGGCGGCGGCGGGGGCGGCGGCAGCAACGGGCGGCGGCGAGCGCCGGGAGGCGGCGTGGGGGCGGCGTCCAGCAGCGAGAAGAGCAGCAGCGCGTTGCGGCCCGCGTCCGGGTCCCTGGCGGCCAGCCGCAGCACCTCCTGCCCCGCGGCCGCCGACTCGGGCACCGAGGCTCGGTACACGGGCACCGGCCGCCCCGACGCGTCCGTCTCGATAGCCGAGAAGCTCTCGAACGCCGGCGCGTTGTCGTTCACGTCCAGCACCACCACCTGCGGCACCGGTACGGAAAAGCTCTGTGACCCTGTTTCCTGAAAATTCTCCCAGCTGTGTGCTGAGCCTTGAAGTAAACAACTCGCCACTATTCCAAGTCTACGTAAGAGCGCTAGCGGCCAGATAGATGGGGTCTTTCGTATCATGACGCCAGTATGAATACAGGTGAGCCGGAACCCTAATGAAAACTTTGCCGATGATGATCACTATAGTTTGCTGGACGTTTCGATATTCTTCGTGTTCAATTGTATATTGCAGATTAGTTCAATTTGTTTCCCTAGTTAACGCTCTGGCTGTATCGGACGGAGAATAACGGCACAGCAGAGCTAGTAAGTGCAATACAGACTCGCATTATTGGCTATCAGCTTTATAATAAATGCCCTGTAATGTGATATTCTTTTACAATTTACGATGAAGTTCTTACTTCAGAAGACTCTATTCGATACAGACATAGACTACAGGTTCATTACCTTGTAACACTTAACATACAACACTCAGGAACCGCTGAATGTTTGCCGCTGGACTTGCGGATACGTTTTGTGTATGTAATCTTGATAAGTTCACTTGCATCAATATGAAGAAACACTTTCTGTTAATATTTATTTACGTACTACACGAATATGTAATAAAAACGGTGGTTCCCATTTTAAAAAAATGCAGTTGGTATCCGTTTGACCCATGGCAGCGCCATCTAGCGGGCCAACCATAGCGCCATCTGGTTTCCCCCTCGTTCTTTGTAGTTTTTTCGTTTGACGCTTATTTCGTGAGATATTTAGCCCAGTCGCTATCAACGGGCCATCCTGTATATCTGAGAGTAAAAGAAACAAATTTCAGAAGCAGGAGAATAGAACAGTCTGTAAATGGAGTCAAAGTACATATTAATGGAAGGGACTGAAACAGAAAATGGAATACAGGGAAGCGACAAGTTTTTTTGTCTGGAAACCTAGTCAAGGAAGGCCATTTCAGTGGGCTTGTATCAGATTAACTACTTAGGTAGTGTACGTGAACAATAAAATACTTGTATCTTGGTTCTATATAGTCTGATTTCTCATTTTGAGAATGAGTCGTGCGCTTGTGACGAACAGGAAAGGTGGAATGAGTGAATATACTGTATGTGCCTGTGATGGTCTATACACACATTCGAAAAACACTGGTATTTAATGTTCTGTGTGACCTAATAATAAAATTCAGGCAAGGTAACTTAAGAGGGGATAGTGATAGAGTGTGTACCAGTGTATGTCGTTTTTATTGGGGAACACACTACCAGCAGTAATTCTGGTTGCTGCAAATGTGGCCCATACAGTGAAGATGGCCAGAAGCCATTCAGTGACCAGTGATTCTACAGGGAAGCTACAATGGTGTTGATCAGGTGCTCTAGTTGCCACTGATCATAAGTAGAGCGTGAATGAATGTGATACAGTGGCAAATTTAGAAGCTGACACAACAAAGTGGGAGTTCACGAACGGACGATTGAAATCAAAATGAAAACTTTTCTAAGAGAATTGTATTGTTATTATTCGAAGTCTAACAGCATTTCAACAGTAATGGTAAGGCCGTGTGTAGAGAATTATTTCATAGGAACCAACTATGTATTTGGTACTAGAATGAAATTTTCACTCTACAGCGGAGTGTGCACTGATACGAAACTTCCTGGCAGATTAAAACTGTGAGCCGGACCGAGCCTCGAACTCGGGACCTTTGCCTTTCGCGGGCAAGTGCTCTACCAACTGAGCTACCCAAGCACGACTCACGCCCCGTCCTCACAGCCTTAATTCCGCCAGTTTATGTATTTGGTATTCATCATCGAATCGCAGTATCGCAGTGCTTACTGTTTATTATTTGTGTCTGCAGTTCCATTTCGTGATAACGTTTTTTTTTCCTTTTTTGGCATTCCCTATTTTACTTGTGCGAAATTTGGAGAGGAATTGTTTCATGATTCGTTGGTCTCAGCTGAGTAATGTCCGCAATAAGGTTAGCCAGTTTCCCCACTGTACTGGCCTACTTACCGGTGGAATTAACTTCAAACGATGTTTCTTCCGAGGGCAACATATTTTATAGACAGGCTATCAATGTGTACATCTCGTTGTAGGCAGAACGTTTTAGTATGGAACGTACGTTTATGTATTACGGAGAAAAATTTCTCTTTCACAAAGCCAATACTCTAATTCAGTGGCGGAAATAGAATAATTGGCGCCCGGGAAACGCACCATTCCCTCTCGACGTAACCTTTCTTTTTTTTTTTTTTTCCTCCTGATTTTTCAGTTATTCTTTTCGTTTGATAGAGTTCAAAATATACGAGGGTGAGTCAAATGAAAACCTTAAATTTGTAATAACAAATCAAAATTTCGCGCCGTTATCCTGTAAGTTGGTAAGCGTGCTACAAACAGCTTGCAGAATGGCCTGTAGGTGGCAGCATAGTGCAGAGGCACACGTACCGTCGCAGTATGAATATAAAGATGGCCGCCCCACTTGCGACTTGCACCAGGGAAGAACAGCGTTCTGTTATTCGGTTTTTGCGTATTGAAGGTGTGAAACCTATTGTAATTCATCGACGAATGAAGGTTCAGTGTGGTGATGCATGTTTGTCACAGCAGCAAGTCTACGAATGGAGTAGGAAGTTCACAAATGGTGTGACTTCAGTGGAAGATGCTCCCCGTCCAGGTCAGGCACAACGAGTTGTGACTTCACAGAACATAGCAGCAGTTGAAGCCATAGTGAAGGAAAACCGCCGAGTGACACTGAATGACATTGCAGCATGTTTACAGATTAATCATGGGTTAGCACACCACATTGTGATTTATGTGCTCCAGTTTCACAAAGTGTTTGGAAGATGGGTGCCACGGCAGCTGACTCCTGAAATGAGAGAACGATGTGTTGATGCTTGTTGTGGTGTGCGTACTGTAAGACCTTCGGTACACACACCATCAGATTATTTGACTTGCCGCTCTAATGAAGTAGGCGAGTGTCAGTAATATGTCTCGTGGTCTTATCGTGGCGTGTTTATCTTCTGCCGTTAGGTCAGACGATAGAAATGCCACATGCACGCTCAGAGTAGCAGATTGATGGTGACCAAGTTTAAACAGAACCTGATTAATATTCCCACACATTTATTAAAATAATAAAAATCATAGAAATTACTTAACTTGATTCTGCATGCTGTTCACAATTGACAATTGGTCTTGGTACGTTAATCTTATTCTCAAATATCTCTGATACTTGACGAAGTGTCTATTCATTTATCTTTATGGCTATGTACAGGAATATGATAATCTTATTAGGTGCAGACTGAAACTTGACTATAGACTAATGCAGACTGCTACAGACTAATGCAGACTGACTAATCGGAGGTCTGTACACTCGTTATAATACCTCGCGCGTTCAGGTATCACTGCGCGAGTGTGATCCGCGAGGAGAAAAGGTTCTACGTTAGCAGCAATCTCATTGGCTGCGTTTCATATCAATACGCGGATCGGTGAAAGCAGAATTTGGTCCGTCTCTGACAGTGCCATCTCGTAGTGCGGAGACGGACGAGCCCTGCGCCTGCGCTGTTGTGCTTAGCGGGGCGCGCTCTATTGGGAAAGTTGTGTACGCGCTGACTACGCGGAACTATGTACACAACACTTGTGAAGTACTTCTTCGGCGCTTTGAACGAGAAGATGGTGGCTTCCTTGCAACAATCGTTACTAGGGACGAAACATGGGTTCACTTCCACCAACCGGAAATGAAGAGAGCGAGCAAGGACTGGTGCCATTCTTCATCACCAAAACCAAAGGAGTTTCGAACAGAACCATCAGCAGGGAAGGTTATGCTGACTCTCTTTTGGGACGAAAAAGGCGTCATTTTGGAGCATTACTTGCCTAGAGGGACCACTGTCACCAGTGCATCATACACAGATCTCCTAAAAAATCATCTGCGGCCTGCAATCAAATCAAAGCGACGTGGATTGCTGTCAGCAGGTGTCCTTTTGAAACATGACAATGCAAGGCCCTACACTGCCCGTACAACAGTTGCAACAATCACAGGGCTGCATTTTGAGTGTCTTCCTCATCCACCATACTCACCAGACCTTGCCCCAAGTGATTTCCATATGTTTGGACCACTCAAAGACGCAATGGGAGGAAATAAGTTCCGTTCTGATGAAGCGGTACGCCACGCGGTGCATGAGTGGTTGCGCGGACTACGAAAATAATTTTTTTCTAAAGGAATTTATGCACTTTATAGGCGCTGGAGGATTTGCATTGAGCGTGGGGGAGATTATGTTGAAAAGTGATACAGCTATGTACCACTTCTGCACAATAAATTATATTTAAAAAAATATTTAAGGTTTTCATTTGACTCACCTTCGTGGAGTGAGATTTGGAAAAGTACCACTATCTCATTTTCAGTGTCGATCAATGTAAAGGCGCAACCAACTAAACAACAAACGCAAAAAAGCACTGCTGTTGCTTTGACTCACTTGACATAAGGACAGTGTCGCATACAGTACTCTAAAAGAATAAGTGTGTCCTCACCAAGGAGAGATAGTACTTACGAAACTGTTGCTGGAAACAGTCCAGTTCGAATATCCCCATCAGTTAATCAGCCCTTCCTGTTTTAGTTCTATCCACTTGTTTTGCTATCTCCTTTTCCCCTTCCTCTTTAGCCCTCCCATTTCCTCTTTCCATTTTCCCTTCCACATTTCTGTCGTCTGTCACAAAATGCGCCACACGGAAATGGCGACCAGGCTACCACACACTGGTTATTGCACTGCTCCAACCCTGACTACGCCTAATTTGTTGCGTAATCTGCTGGCAGCTGGTTGCACTGACCTGGACGTCGACGGTGGCGGATCGGCGGAGCGCCGGCGGCGCCTGGTCGACGGCGCGCACCTTGAAGGCGTACACCTCGCGCTGCTCGCGGTCCAGCGGCCGCGTCGCGGTGAGCACGCCGTCGTCGGCGTCCAGCCGGAAGGGCAGCTCCAGCTCCTGCCCGGCGGCCGGCAGCAGGTGGTAGGCGAGGCGCGCGTTGTCGCCGTGGTCCAGGTCGCGCGCGCGCACCCGCCCCACCTCGCGCTCCGCAGACGAGTTCCACTCGGCCACCTCGAACCGGTACCACGGCCGCTCGAACTCCGGCGCGTGGTCGTTCACGTCCGCCACGCGGATGCGCAGCTCCAGCGTGTCCGACAGCCCCGGCCCGTCCGTAGCCACCACCTGCAGCAGCGCACGCGCACGCTCGTCCCACATCATTCGGAAAAGACTGTGGAGTTCCTAACAAGGGAACCTCCCCATTGAACCCCCCTCAGATTTAGCTATAATTTGGCACAGTGAATAGGCTTGAAAAACTGAACACAGATCAATAGAGAAAACAGGACGAAGTTGTGTGGAACTATGAAAAAAATTAGCAAAATATACAAACTGAGAAGTCCATGCGCAAGATAGGCAACATCAGGTGGTGTGAGCTCAGGAGCGCTGTGGTCCCGTGCAGGACTGTGGAGTTACTAACAGAGGAACCTCCCCATCACCCCCCCCCCCTCAGATTTAGTTATAATTTGGCACAGTGGATAGGCCTTGAAAAACTGAACACAGGTCAATCGGAAAACAGGAAGAAGTTGTGTGGAACTATGAAAAAAATAAGCAAAATATACAAACTGAGAAGTCCATGCGCAAGATAGGCAACATCAGGTGGTGTGAGCTCAGGAGCGCTGTAGTCCCCTGGTTAGCGTAAGTAGCTGCGGAACGAGAGGTCCTCGGTTCAAGTCTTCCCTCGAGTGAAAAGTTTAATGTTTTCAGACAATTATTATCTGTCCGTCCGATGTGAGGTAACTGACGGTCTACACACGGAAAAATCTGAAAACGTTAAAAACATATGTTTTGACAGAGCACAGGGAAAGCTGTGCGACTGTGAAACTGTTGCATTCATTTGTTGCAGCTTATGTGACAAACTCTTATGTTTTCATCACTTTTTTGGGACTGATTATCATATCGACAAGAAAACCTAAATGGGGCAAGGAAGAAGAATCTTTTCACCCATTCGCTAAGTGTACAAGTTAGGTGGGCCGACAACATATTCCTGTCATGTGACGCACATGCCGTCACCAGTATCGTGTAGAATATATCAGACGTGTTTTCCTGTGGAGGAATCGTCTGACCTATGACCTTGCAATCAAATGTATTCGGTTCCCATTGGAGAGGCAAGTCCTTTCGTCTACTAATCGCACGGTTTTGCGGTGCGGTCGCAAAACACAGACACTAAACTTATTACAGTGAACAGAGACGTCAATGAACGAACGGACAGATCATAACTTTGCGAAAATAAAGAAAGTAAACTTTTCACTCGACGGAACACTTGAAACAAGGATCTCTCGTTCCGCAGCTGTTAACGCTAACCACGGGACCACGGCTTTCCTGAGCTGACACCATCCTTTATGTTGCCTATCTTGCGCATGGACTACTCACTTTGTATATTTTGCTTATTTTTTTCATAGTTCAACACAACTTCTTCCTGTTTTCTCGATTGATCTGTTCAGTTTTTCAAGGCCTATCCACTGTGCCAACTTATAACTAAATCTGAGGGGGATGCGATGGGGAGGTTCCCTTGTAAGAAGGGAGGGATGTAAAGGGCAAACATTTCTATCTTTCGGGGTTGAGTCTTTCACTATGCAACTGATCGTACTCAAAAAAGGAAACTTCCTGACAGACTGTGACGATGAGTTACACGTACAAAATCTCAATGGACACCACACAGGGTGACAATTATTGAACTATGCTTGATGAAATCTTCGTAACTTCTGAGCGGTTTGTGCTAGGACGTTCAAACTGCACGGCTGGCCGCGAGGCATGATGGCAATTAATATGTGCATGTGCATGTGCATGTGCATATGCACACATGCTTTCTTGTTGTCTGCCATTTGCACGTGAAAATGTCACGGTACGGCGTGACTGAGCATGTAGCACTTGTCAAGGCCTACAGTGCGGGCAATAACAGCCTGACTGCGGCTCAAAGGAAGTTTGCGACCGAGTTCGAGGTGAAGACAACCGGTCCAAGTGTGCTAACAATCAAGAATTTGATTCGCAAGTCTGAGAGAACGGGCAGTGTTCGTGATGACAGTGTTGGCAGTGTCGGTCGTCCAAAATGCCCCTGGAAATCGATTAGACGAGCTGCACAACAGGTGGGAACCAACCGGGACACACTGCGACGAATTGTTGTTGAAGACCTGCATCCCTTCCCATACAAAATACAAAACCATCAGCCATTAGCCCCAGGGGCATGGAACAGCGGTTGTATTTCACCAACACTACTTTCCACAGAATTGGCGAACAGGATTTTGACGTGAGTGTGGTTGGGTTTAGCGATGAAGCCCACTTTCATTTGGATGGGTTTGTCAATAAGCCAAATTGGCGCATTTGGGGGACTGAGAATCCTCATTTCGCGATCGACAAGTCTCTTCACCCTGGACAGGTGACTGAGTGGTATGCAGTGCCCAGTCACGGGCCGCATAGGGTAGCTGTGTAGTCTAGGGCGCTTTGCCATGGTTCGCGCGGCTTGCCCCCGTCGGAGATTCGAGTCCTCCCTCGGGCATGGATGTGTGTGTTGTTCTTAGCATAAGTTAGTTTAAGTAGTGTGTAAGTCTAGGGACCGATGACTTCAGAAGTTTGGTCCCTTAGGTATTCACACACATTTGAACATTTTTCCAGTCACGGAATAATCGGTGCGATATTCCATAATGGACGGTGACTACCGAACAGTACCTGAATGTTTTGACAGATGGTTTCATCTGCATTATCCAAAGTGATCCCTATTTCGGCATGATGCGGCTCATGCAAGACGGAGCTCGACTGCATCGAAGCAACAGAGTGTGCTTTGAGAACCGCATTCTGGCTCTGGGATACCCAGAGGCCACTGACATAGGCCTCGATTGACCGCCATAGTCTCCGGATCCGAACACGTGCGACTGCTATTTCTGGGGCTATATTAAAGACAAGGTGTACGGTAATAACACCAAAACCAATGCTGAACTGAAAACAGCCATTCAGAAGGTCATCGACAGCATCGATGTTCCTACACTTCAATGGGTCAGAATTTCGCTATTCGTCTGCTACATCATCGTCAATGATGGCAGTATATCGAACGTGTCATAACCTAAATCCGAATATTTGTAGTGACGTTTACATGGTGTGGCACGCCGTAGTTTGTAACTAATTTACGTTTTTTTACATATTGCTCAATAATTGTCACCCTGTAACAGTTCACATGGATGTTTCTGGGAGACATGTATTCATTAGGCAAACGTTGTCAAAGTTGTGATAGTTCACGTTGCGTTTTCTGAAGCTGAGACCCTCTCGCAGAAAATCATGATAGTTTGGCCCTGTCAGTCTGTTACAGCAAAGTGCAGAACTACTTTCGAGTGGCAAGTACGTAATTTCTAAGCGATGCCAGGACTATAATCCACAGCTTCAAACCATGACGCAACATTTTTCACGGTTGCTAATACAACCACAATTATCCTGCTATACAATGAGAACATTCACATATACTACTGTTCCGTTCGACTTTATCGTCTAAAGACAAGCCACAAACTCAGAGACTTGTAATTAACGTTGAGTTACACTGTACTGAAAATAAATATCCTGAACAATGAACACACTTCTGCTCAGGCCACCAACTTCCTCTACCAGCAGACGCCACAGACTGTCTTTTTAACCTGCAGTGGAGTCTTCGTTTCGCAGTTCCGTTCAATCACTGCCAGTTAAAAAGAAAGCTGTCATGTAAGGCCATGCTCTGCCCAATGAATGTGAGGTGAGAAAGTATCTTCACGTGAACAGCCACGAATCATCCTGTGAAAACGACGCAGTCGGCTATACAGTAGTAGGATTTAAGTAATACTGCACAACATTACAGTCTGCACCTCGCCAATTAACCACAAATCTTACAGACAATGATTTGGAAAAAAAACCTGGCGAAAAGTGGGAAGAATGAGTTCTGCTCTCGACCTGACTTACATTTTTAACCTGTGTTGGTCCATCACGGGCAGGGGATCTCGGCGGGTAAGTAATTGTCAATGTCAATGAAATTCACCAATAGTCATTTAACTTACGATATTATTTTATTTTATTGTGAAGGCTATCAGTTTCAACATTTCGTTATGCCATCTTCAGGCCTCATATGCAATTCTCCAAATAAATGAAAATGCCATAGAGCCATAAATCTCTGGATATTGTGAATTTAATCGTTACACTAGGGTTTCATTCGAAGACTTGATATCAAGGTTGGTGAATGTCATTGACATTGGAAATTATATTTTTAACTGTATAGAGATATTCAATGCACTGCAGGTTCAATACGTTTGACCGGCTTTTTCATCTTTACATGTTCACTGATTTCATTCTCGTCATCCTTAATTTCAAAGGATGTAATGCATGTCTCTTATGACACAGCAAGTGATAATCCCCAGCTACGCTATTCTCCTGTGGTGTTGTTTTTACACATCCTGTGCAAGACTCTCTGGCAAAAGTGAAAATCAGTGACAATGAAAGTTACAATCAGTTCTGGACGTGGGCTCATATAGTGGTGTAACTTGTCTCTCCTACGGGATAACAAGTTTCACTTCTGATCACTCAGGTAGACGAAAGATGTTCGTCTGTACCAGAAACGTTCTTCAACGTGATTGATAGGTTTGGAACATCCCACTATACGCGATCTGCTATGCTATATGTGCCGATGGCGAGTAAAAGACCTCTCTCTGCTCTGGACATCAACATGGCGCGATGGCGAATAAACCTGTGTACCTGCTGTGGCGGAGCGCATTTCCTTTGGGCATTTCAGCTTGTCGGTGCCTTGGAGGTCACGGAGTCGACAATAAAAACGCCCAAATAATTGGAGAAGAGATTTGTCTCTGCCTTTGAAATGTCATGTCCATACAGATACAGGTGACATTAACGTTCAACATGATATATATGTTAATATTTTACATGTGACTTTAATATTTAATATAATATACATCTACATCTACATTTATACTCCGCAAGCCACCCAACGGTATGTGGCGGAGGGCACTTTACGTGCCACTGTCATTACCTCAATATTTTAAAACCTTTATTATAATTGTCGTAATGCGCATTACGAAAGGCCTGTTCATGGACAGTTGTAATCAAGGTTGTAAAATATTAACACTCTGTTGTAAACACAGAAGATGTCACACAAAGTGAGTTCGCCATTTAGTAGCTTGAATAGATCACAGCTCTCTTCTAGCACCCACACCTCGCAACAAGGTGAAAAAGTCCAGAAGCACAGTTCAGTAGCACTGAGTAGCAGGACCACTACCATAAATAATTTCAAGAACGACGACGGAAGATATTTTAGAAGATAAAAGTTGATAAATGCGTGTAACCGGGTGACATATCATATACGGAGCGGACATCATCATACTAGATAACCACATACGTTGCATTCCAGCGGATAAGGGAATTGCTCGCGAAGTAGGTAATCCAGGCTGGAGTCATAGTCTGGCACAAATTTTCAATTATCACTACACACTCACGAATAACTTAAGATTTATTGCAGGTATGCATATGTCTTGAATAATATTCTGTACTTATATTACGAGAAGTCGTTCAATAAGTTATGCAACACACATTTTCCTCAGCCGATTTCGATTGAAAAATGCGGAATTTGTTGCGGGACCTCGTGGAATCTTTCCGTTTCAGTCCCTGTAGTTTCATGGTGGTGGCGCTGTACGTAGCCTTCAAAATGGCGTCTGGAACGGAGGTGCCTTCTAAGCAGAGAGCTGTCACTGAGCTTCTTTTGGTGGGAAACCAGTGCATCGTAGATATTCACAGGCGCTTGTATAATGTCTGCGGAGACCTGACGGTGAACAAAAGCACTATGAGTCATTGCGCGCGGCATCTGTAATCATCGCAAGAAGGTCACGCAAAACTGTCCGATCTTCCGCGTGGGTGGCCGTTGTGGCCGAGCTGTTCTCGGCGCTTCAGTCCGTAACCGCGCTGCTGCTACGGTCGCAGGTTCGAATCCTGCCTCTGGCAAGGATAGGTGTGTGATGTTCTTAGGTTAGTTAGGTTTATGTAGTTCTAAGTCTAGGGGACTGATGACGTCAGATGTTAAGTCCCACAGTACTTAGAGCCATTTGAACCATTTCTCCCGCGTGCCGGCCGACCGCACACTGTTATAGCTTCTACACTGTGTTCATCGCCACAAAACTGCAAACGAACTTCTCACTTCTGCGTGTGTGATGGGGAGGTTACTGATGTAGCAAGACTTTGGCTGCGATGTCGACCAGTAGAGTGGTACCCTGAGGGCATACAGGCCCTCCTAGTACGGTGGCGTAAGTCCCTCTCATTGAATGGAGATTATGTTGAAAAATAGGATTTTGTAGCCAAAAGAGGGGGAATGATATAGTTTATTGTTATCGTGAATAAAACCAATCTGGTTGTAGAAAAACGGAGTTGCATTGCTTATTGTAGGCCCCTGTTCAGGCAGACTGCCTGCTGTCCTCCTCCGCGTGCGCGGGCAGGAGCCGTTGCTGAGAGCCACCGCCTCCATGCTGTGTCCACGACGTGATTCGGCATGCTTCGGCGCGCCCTGTCCTCAGTCGTGTGACCGTCTCTCGCCTGTGTAGGCGTCCTCACGGACTGCCACCCGCTACTGGAGTCAGCATCCTTGCTAAGTCGCTGACAGTATCACTCCACTGGCCAAGTGAGTCACGGACGGACAGAGACAGCAAGTCGCTCACTGTCCATAGCACCTTCACGTCGACCGTGTACAGCTTATGTTCTGTGGGTGTTGGCTTCTCCAAGAAACCTCGACCACTGAATGAATGTTTCAACAATTCTATTTTCGTGACGAACCGTTGGACAACAAACAGGCACCCTACAGCCAGTAGACCGCTACCCTGCCAAGGGTGATGAACTCGTGGCTTTCTGGTCTGTAATAACACACTTCAACCACGCACCTAGAGGACAACCGTATCAGCCTCTACACGGATACGTGCACACTCTTGAAACATCACCTCCTCCCCACAGGGCCCATATTTTCGTATAGGACTCCAACTGACGCCTTGAGCTCCAAGACGCTCGTTTTCCGTTATTTCCCTAAATCGCTGCAGGCAAATGCTGGGATGGTTCCTTTCAAAGGCTCAGCCAACCTCCTTCCCTAATCCGATGAGACCAATGACCTCGCTGTCTGGTCTCCTCCCCCAAAACAATCCAACCCAACCCAAGACGCTCTACAACATTATTGCAAAATTACAGCTTTTCCGCCAGTGTCAGTATGTAGTAGAAATGCAAGCATTGCAAGGTCTGCTTGATGTTTACTTCCAAAAGACGATCAAAAAGCAGCCGCCATAATGGAAAAAATCATTATAGGCTCCGATGACAACACATTAAGAAGGATTTACGAAAGACCTACTGATGACAGGGTGTTGTGTGACGTCCTTAGGTTAGTTATGTTTAAGTAGTTCTAAGTTCTAGGGGACTGATGACCATAGATGTCAAGTCCCATAGTGCTCAGAGCCATTTGAACCATCTTTGAAAGACCTACCTATCATCTTCAGATTGGGCAAATCACGGGCTAGGGCTCCGTTCTGGAGCCACTATTTTGAGACGTTAATGTAGAGCCGTTATTGGACAAACTACAACTCAGCGAGGAAGTGCTAGCCTACGCTGACGACCTCCTACTGTTGGTTGGCGGCCGTAGCCGAGAAGATCTAGAATCATAAGTAGAAAAAGCAATAACAATACTAACTGAGTGGTGCTAAGAAGCAAAAATGAAGGTTGCACAGCAAAAGTCAACAAGTCTTCTTCTAAAAGGCAATCTGATCAGGAATCCCACAGTCAGAATAGATGGAACACCAGTTCTCCGGCGTCGCGAAGCACGATACTTCGGAGTAATCATTGATGAAAAATGGAGCTACACACCCCACATAGAAACCACAACACAACGAGCCCTAGAAGCTCTAAATAATCTTATTAACATAGGACATAAAAGATTTCACCTGCCACCCGCACTGATCAAGCTTTATCATAGCAGCATCTTGTAGGTAGGATAGTAGGATATGCGTATGGGGTCTGGGCACACAGGCTCACGGGGGTGATGCCAGTCATGGCTGTGAGAAGGGTGCAGCGGAACATGATTCTGCGACAGTTGGAGCATACAGAACAACTCCGGGGGGGGGGGGGAGGGGGGGGGGGCTCTATTGGAGGTGAAGGGATTATGTTCACTAGATATAAAAATAAGAGAACAGGCAGCATGGCACTGAGTTTCCAAAGGAAAGATAGATAGGACTAGGGACATCTACATCTGCATCTATATTCCGCAAGCCACCTGACGGTATGTGGCGGAGGGTACCTTGAGTACCTCTATCGGTTCTCCCTTCTATTCCAGTCTCGTATTGTTTGTGGAAAGAAGGATTGTCGGTATGCCTCTGTGTGGGCTCTAATCTCTCTGATTTTATCCTCATGGTCTCTTCGCGAGGTATACGTCATGGGGTGCAGGTAGGAGACAAGTTTTCTGTTAAAAGAAGGGGGGAGGAGTTATGGCAACAATCACGGGAAAACGAAGAAACTGGTAGAAGGGTCTTCCAACTGCTGCATAACATTAAGGAACGACTTGGGATGACCTACTTCGAGCCAAGTAGAGAATTACTGCACTTTCTCACAGGACATGGGCCATACCGGACACATCTACGTCAGTTTGGAAAAAGAGCAACACCAGCGTGTGACTGTGGCGCTCAAGACGGTACACCTGTGCACACAATCTATGACTGCTTGTTATACGATGATGTGACGCATGACTTAAGAACACAATTACCGAATAACGACACCTATGCTGTTACATTTAATGTCCTTAGCATTGTGGCAGTCGAGGTATCACAGAAGATCTTGAGAGAAATTCTAAGGAACCAAAAGGGATAGCAAAAAACTCGGAATAGACTGAGATGTACCCGGCATATCGTCGGGTGCGGAACTGGCCAGTCGCCTCACGACCGGAATCCGCCGCGCTACTGGTCACAGCGGGTGCATCACCTCCCAGGCAAAGACAATTGCACTCTTACTTTAAGTACTAGAAGTTAGTAGTAGTAGTAGTAGGTAGAATAGAACACTAACCACACTGACAAAGTAGCGACTGCAGCGACAAAACCAACTTGGCGAGCCTAGTGCCAGGGGCACGCTCACTGGGTTTAGCTCGGTGGGCAGGCCACAATAGTAGGTTTATACATAAACTGTGTAAGGGATCTGCACTCGGCACGGGTCGATAGGGCGAACAATCGATTGTGACGTGTTGCGAGAGCGAGTGTCGAGGTGCGCCAGAGTAGTTGGCGGGAATGGTGTGTGTGTGGAGGCCGTTATTGGAATACATGGTTTTTAACCGAGAAGGGTGTCACCATCGCCGTGGTTAGACCCCTGAATAATAAATAAATACCGGGAAAGGGATGACGTATCTTTGTAAAAGTGATCAGTGACGTTACCAGTGCCGATATTTAGTTTCGCGTCTACCGCGCCGGCCTAACCTTGGATTGCAGTGTTGGATGCAGTGGTGGATTAGCTTGTGACGATAATGGCAAATAAAGAAAGCCTGTGCTGAGATTAACCGCAATTAGATACGTATGATGAAGGCAGTGGCTGTCTCTTTTTTGTGTTTTGAGAAGAGTATAAGTTCGTAATTAGTAAAACTGTGTTGTGTTCCTTATTACCATACATTCAGTATTATAGTATTGAACAGGATGAAATGGAAAGTAACAACATCCGCAGCAGTCAATTCCGATTACCAGTTCCATTAGGTTCACGGTCATGTTAATAATAAATATTGGGCTGCTTGTCGATCAGATCAGGACGGGATAAAAACGGAGGTGTTACAACTGGCACAACTGTAATCGCTGCAGAGTAGATTAGCTAGAAATAGAATAGATTAACAAAATAGATTAACCTTGCTCATAGATACGAGGGCAGTTCAATAAGTAATGCCACACATTTTTTTTCTGAAACAGGGGTTGTTTTATTCAGCATTGAAATACACCAGGTTATTCCCCAATCTTTTAGCTACACAACACTATTTTTCAACGTAACCTCCATTCAATGCTACGGCCTTACGCCACCTTGAAGTGAGGGCCTGTATGCCTGCACGGTACCATTCCACTGGTCGATGTCGGAGCCAACGTCGTACTGCATCAATAACTTCTTCATCATCCGCGTAGTGCCTCCCACGGATTGCGTCCTTCATTGGGCCAAACATATGGAAATCCGACGGTGCGAGATCGGGGCTGTAGGGTGCATGAGGAAGAACAGTCCACTGAAGTTTTGTGAGCTCCCCTCGGGTGCGAAGACTTGTGGGAGGTCTTGCGTTGTCATGAAGAAGGAGAAGTTCGTTCAGATTTTTGTGCCTACGAACATGCTGAAGTCGTTTCTTCAATTTCTGAAGAGTAGCACAATACACTTCAGAGTTGATCGTTTGACCATGGGGAAGGACATCGAACAGAATAACCCCTTCAGCGTCCCAGAAGACTGTAACCATGACTTTACCGGCTGAGGGTATGGCTTTAAACTTTTTCTTGGTAGGGGAGTGGGTGTGGCACCACTCCATTGATTGCCGTTTTGTTTCAGGTTCGAAGTGATGAACCCATGTTTCATCGCCTGTAACAATCTTTGACAAGAAATTGTCACCCTCAGCCACATGACGAGCAAGCAATTCCGCACAGATGGTTCTCCTTTGCTCTTTATGGTGTTCAGTTAGACAACGAGGGACCCAGCGGGAACAAACCTTTGAATATCCCAACTGGTGAACAATTGTGACAGCACTACCAACAGATATGTCAAGTTGAGCACTGAGTTGTTTGATGGTGATCCGTCGATCATCTCGAAAGAGTGTGTTCGCACGCTCCGCCATTGCAGGAGTCACAGCTGTGCACGGCCGGCCCGCACGCGGGAGATCAGACAGTCTTGCTTGACCTTGCGGCGATGATGACACACGCTTTGCCCAACGACTCACCGTGCTTTTGTCCACTGCCAGATCACCGTAGACATTCTGCTAGCGCCTATGAATATCTGAGATGCCCTGGTTTTCCGCCAAAAGAAACTCGATCACTGCCCGTTGTTTGCAACGCACATCCGTTACAGACGCCATTTTAACAGCTCCGTACAGCGCTGCCACCTGTCGGAAGTCAATGAAACTATACGAGACGAAGCGGGAATGTTTGAAAATATTCCACAAGAAATTTCCGGTTTTTTCAACCAAAATTGGCCGAGAAAAAAAATGTGTTGCATTACTTATTGAACTGCCCTCGTATGTCAGTTGTAGAAAATTTAAAGTAATAATGGTGCTGAACTATGTTGTATGATATGTAGACCCACTAATTATTAAGGTGGTGGGTTGTTTGTATCTTCATATTGTATTGTATTATATTGTGTTAATAAAGAATTTTTGTTTAAAAAAGTCACGCTTCCCTAGACACCGAATAATTTGAGGGTGCGAAGGTATAAAGTTTTTTTTGTTTTTTTTTTTGTTATGGTTTTAGGACGCAAAACTGCTACGGTTATGAGCGACCGGTCTGTGACTTAGGAAAAGGTAAAAAAAGAAACTCGAAACCAGCAGCAATGAGAACGAAACCCAAAAAAATGGAGAAACTAAAAGCAGAAGGAAAGCTTAAAAAACCACAATAGAAGGGGGTTGGTTGTCCCCAAAAAGAGCTTCAAATGACTGACGTCATCTCACTGGCACTAATAAACTCGAGAACGCGATCGGCTGAGCGCGTGTCATCTGCTAAAATGAAAGATATATCAGGCGACAGCTGGAGACGGGGGCGTAACGGAGTAAAATAGGGGCACTCAAGTAAAAGGTGTCTTACCGTCCACAGCTGAGAGCAGTGGGGACAGAGTGGGGGAGGATCGCCACTTAAAAGATGTCGATGGCTAAAAAGACAGTGCCCTATCCGGAGTCTAGTTAAAATTACCTCCTCCCGACGACGCGTTCAGGAGGAAGAGGTCCAAGCACAGGAAAGAGCTTTCACGTCCCGCAATTTATTATGGGGAAGTGTCGAACAATGTGCGTGCCATAAAAGAACAACACGACGACATAAAACACTCCGTAGATCGGCGAAGGGAATCGTGCAAATAGCTGGCCGAAGAGGAGAGACCGAAGCCTTTTGGCCGCTATATCGGCCGCCTCCTTTCCACAGATATCAACGTGTCCTGGGATCCAGAGGAACGCCCCAGAGACGCCCCCCAAGTGGAGAAAGCGTAGGCAGTCCTGAATCCGGTGGACCAGAGGGTGGACAGGGTAGAGAGCTTGGAGACTGACGAGGGAGCTGAGAGAATCTGAACAGATAACATACTGTATCCGCTGATGGCGACGGATGTATTGGACAGCCTGGAGAACAGCGTAAATCTCCGCAGTATAAACCGAACACTGGTTGGGAAGCCGAAATCGAGTTGGGGTGTAGCCAACAATATAGGCACTTCCTACCCCAAACGATGTTTTTGAGCCATCACTGTAAATAAATGTGGCTTCCTTCATTTGTGCACATAGAGCAGCAAATGCCCGACGATAAACAAGTGAAGGGGTACCATCCTTGGGAAACTGACAAAGGTCACGAAGCAGGCAGGTCCGGGGACGGAGCCAAGGCGGTGCTGTACCCCAAGTTGTCAAGAAAGTTTTAGGAAAGTGGAAGGAAAGAGAATGGAGCAGTCGACGGAAGCGGACTCCCGGTGGTAGCAGGGAGGATGAGCGGCCTGCATACATTAAATCCAAGGAGGCGTCGAAAAAAATGTCATGGGCCGGATTTGCAGGCATGGAAGACAGATGGCTAGCATAACGACTCAGAAGGACAGCTCGCCGATTGGACAGCGGAGTTTCAGCAGTCTCAGCATAAAGGCTTTCCACAGGGCTGGTGTAAAAAGCTCCTGACACTAAACGTAATCCACGGTGGTGGATAGAGTCGAGACGCCGAAGAATAGACGGCCGAGCAGAGGAGTAAACTATGCTTCCATAGCCCAATTTCGAGAGCACTAAGGCGCGATAGAGGCGGAGAAGGACCACTCGGTCCGCTCCCCAGGAGGTACCATTCAGGACACGGAGGGTGGAAGGTATAAAGGAACAGATATTTGACAGAAACAAGTAGAGAACTGTATGAAGCGCAAACCAATTCGAATCTCCCGGGACAGGAGCACTCAGTGGCGACTTTGACGTTCTGACCTGGAGGAGGAACGTGCTCTCGGCTGGCAGGCGACGCAGAGGCCGAATCTCGCCCCTGGTGCGGTGCACGGCGAAGAAGTAGCCGGTGGCGTTGTCCGCCGGCGCCGAGGCGGGCGGCTGTGCCCACTCTGTGCGGCGCCGCGACGCCGTCAGCCAGGCGTCGTCGGCGTCCACGTCCACGTCGCCGTCGCCGTCGCCCGCGAAGCGCGTGACGGTCCAGCGCGCGCGACTGTCGTCCCTGCTGGTGCGGTACTGGGTGCGCGCCCAGCCGCCGCCGTCCACGGAAGCGTCCAGCTCCAGGAAGGCGTCGCTGGAGTTGAGGCTCTCGGCGACGGAGCGGTAGTGCGGCACGGACCAGGGCGAGCGCGGCCCGGCGGTGAGCACCTCTGCCGCCAGGCTGTACGACACGCTGGCGTTGTCGCCCGCGTCGCGGTCAGTGGCGACGAGCCGCAGCAGCGGCGCCGACGGCGGCGCCGTCTCCTCCACCGTCACCTCTAGCGGCGCCCGCGCCGACCCGCTCACGTTGCGCACCTCGCTGCGGCGCGGCTCCCCGTGCAGCACCACCAGCTGCACGAAGCGCGGCGCGTTGTCGTTCACGTCCGTCACGCTCACCGTCAGCTTCGCTTCGGAACTCAAGTTGCCTGTGCGACAAAAGGACAGCGCATTAAGAAAAGTGCAACTCGTTCCCGCTACCGAGAAGGGCAGACGGACAAAAATTGAGATGTTTGCATTCCGCAGACGTCTCGTAACATCTACATTTATACTCCGCAAGCCACCCAAAGGTGTGTGGCGGAGGGCACTTACGTGCCACTGTCATTATCTCCCTTTCCTGTTCCAGTCGCGTATGGTTCGCGGGAAGAACGACTGCCGCAAAGCTTCCGTGCGCGCTCGAATCTCTCTAATTTTACATTCGTGATATCCTCGGGAGGTATAAGTAGAGGCAAGCAATACATTCGATTCCTCATCCAGAAACGCACCGTCTCGAAACCTGGACAGCAAGCTACACCTCGATGCAGAGCGCCTCTCTTGCAGAGTCTGCCACTTGAGTTTGCTTTAACATCTCCGTAACTCTATCACGCTTACCACATAACCCTGTGACGAAACGTGCTGCTCTTCTTTGGATCTTCTCTATCTCCTCTGTCAACCCGACCTGGTACGGACGCCACACTGATGAGCAATTCTCAAGTATAGGTCGAACGTGTGTTTTGTAAGCCACCTACTTTGTTGATGGACGACATTTTCTAAGGACTCTCCCAATGACTCACAACCTGGCACCCGCCTTACCAACAATTAATTTTATATGATCATTCTACTTCAAATCGCTCCGTACGCATACTCCCAGATGTTTTACAGAAGTAACTGCTACCAGTGTATGTTTCGCTATCGTACAATCATACAATAAAGCATCCTTCTTTCTATGTATTCGCAATACATTACATTTGTCTATGTTAAGGGTCAGTTGCCACTCCCTGCACCAAGTGCCTATCCGCTGCAGATCTTCCTGCATTTCGCTGCAATTTTCTAATGCTGCAACTTCTCTGTATACTACAGCATCATCCGCGAAAAGCCGCATGGAACTTCCGACATAATCTACTAGGTCATTTATATATATTGTGAAAAGCAATGGTCCAATAACACTCCCCTGTGGCACGCCACAGGTTACTTTAACGTCTGTAGACGTCTCTCCCTTGAGAACAACATGCTGTGTTCTGCCTGCTAAAAACTCTTCAATCCAGCCACACAGCTGGTCTGATATTCCGTACGCTCTTACTTTGTTTATCAGGCGACAGTGCGGAACTGTATCGAACGCCTTCCGGAAGTCAAGAAAAATGACATCTACCTGGGAGCCTGTATCCAATATTTTCTGGGTCTCATGAACAAATAAACCGAGTTGGGTCTCACACGATCGCTGTTTCCGAAATCCATGTTGATTCCTACAGAGTAGATTCTGGGTTTCCAGAAATGACATGATACGCGAGCAAAAAACATGTTCTAAAATTCTACAACAGATCGATGTCATCTGCTCGACGACCTTTCTTGAAAACTGGAACCACCTGATCTCTTTTCCAATCATTTGGAAACTTCCCTTCCTCTAGAGACTTGCGGCAGAAGACTCGTAAAACTCAGCTCGCTCCGCCGGTCGATGAAATCCAGAGTGGTGTAGACGACGGCGACCAGGTCGATTTCAGAAAAATACTCAATTCCGCATTGTCGATTAGTGAACGAAATACAAGTCTACCGAGTGTCTAAACAGTTTTCCGACTACGGTCATAGCTTCCCAGCAATTAGAGCTTAACACGTTGTTCTTAATGGAACTATATTGATAGTCATTACTGTTGACGGTATACGTAAATTAACTAGTGGGTAACGTCCGAAGCCTCGTGAGGCTTTTAAGACGAGGCTGCGGTTTATAGGAAGGTTACAGCGGCAGAAGACTTTAGCGAAATGCAGGAAGATCTACAGACGTGTGGTGTTTGGTGAAGGGACTGACAGTTGACCTTGAAAGTAAGTAAGTGTAATGTATTGCACGTAAATAGACAAAGATATCCATTACTGTCCGATTACGCTCCTGGCGAAAAATCGCTAGAAACAGCAACAGCCGAAAAATACCTAGAACAAAACTGTCTGGAGCGACGCAATGTGGAAAGATTACATAAAATCAAATGCAGGAAAGATAGGTGCCACGGTGAGAGTCATTGGAAGAGTATTCGGAAAATATACCGAGATCCTCTCCTGACGAGGAAGGTGGTAAAAATCTTGTAAAGCTCGAGTTTTATCTCCGATATGAAGTTGTCTAAACACCGAAAGACTTTACAAGAGAATATGAATTCCTCTGCTTACAATTAAATATGCAGTTCTTTAACACTACACTGCTTGCTGACAGATTGAATAGTGCGTGAGATCAATATTAATATTACAGTAATATAAAGAGCATTTAAGTTATTAGCTCCATCATATAAATGTAAATATAACTATTGTCCAGAGTGAAAACCGCATTTTTTGATAAATCTACAGACTAACAAGCCTTTCAAATCCGTCAATGCGTTGCATTGAAGTGTCTGCATGGCGTTATCATTAAAGGTGGCTAGTACGGTACGTTACACTGTAACACATCATTTCCGAATTTCTCAGGATCCTTGTTCGAAGGGGTGATTATCCAATTTTGATTTTGATTGGGGCAATGATTTTGTTCTGTTGATCTGACGTGTTGTATACGCATCTTCATCCCACAGTGGAGCTCCTCAGTTGACATGGAAAGTCATCCGCTTGAGCACTGCATCGTCTACAGACGCGTGCCCATCTGTACACAAATTGTTTCCGATGTTGTAATATGTTTTCATTTTTGACGCTGTCGGAGGTGAAGTATACAGACTGGCGTAATATACACTCCTGGAAATGGAAAAAAGAACACATTGACACCGGTGTGTCAGACCCACCATACTTGCTCCGGACACTGCGAGAGGGCTGTACAAGCAATGATCACACGCACGGCACAGCGGACACACCAGGAACCGCGGTGTTGGCCGTCGAATGGCGCTAGCTGCGCAGCGTTTGTGCACCGCCGCCGTCAGTGTCAGCCAGTTTGCCGTGGCATACGGAGCTCCATCGCAGTCTTTAACAATGGTAGCATGCCGCGACAGCGTGGACGTGAACCATATGTGCAGTTGACGGACTTTGAGCGAGGGCGTATAGTGGGCATGCGGGAGGCCGGGTGGACGTACCGCCGAATTGCTCAACACGTGGGGCGTGAGGTCTCCACAGTACATCGATGTTGTCGCCAGTGGTCGGCGGAAGGTGCACGTGCCCGTTGACCTGGGACCGGACCGCAGCAACGCACGGATGCACGCCAAGACCGTAGGATCCTACGCAGTGCCGTAGGGGACCGCACCGCCACTTCCCAGCAAATTAGGGACACTGTTGCTCCTGGGGTATCGGCGAGGACCATTCGCAACCGTCTCCATGAAGCTGGGCTACGGTCCCGCACACCGTTAGGCCGTCTTCCGCTCACGCCCCAACATCGTGCAGCCCGCCTCCAGTGGTGTCGCGACAGGCGTGAATGGAGGGACGAATGGAGACGTGTCGTCTTCAGCGATGAGAGTCGCTTCTGCCTTGGTGCCAATGATGGTCGTATGCGTGTTTGGCGCCGTGCAGGTGAGCGCCACAATCAGGACTGCATACGACCGAGGCACACAGGGCCAACACCCGGCATCATGGTGTGGGGAGCGATCTCCTACACTGGCCGTACACCACTGGTGATCGTCGAGGGGACACTGAATAGTGCACGGTACATCCAAACCGTCATCGAACCCATCGTTCTACCATTCCGAGACCGGCAAGGGAACTTGCTGTTGCAACAGGACAATGCACGTCCGCATGTATCCCGTGCCACCCAACGTGCTCTAGAAGGTGTAAGTCAACTACCCTGGCCAGCAAGATCTCCGGATCTGTCCCCCATTGAGCATGTTTGGGACTGGATGAAGCGTCGTCTCACGCGGTCTGCACGTCCAGCACGAACGCTGGTCCAACTGAGGCGCCAGGTGGAAATGGCATGGCAAGCCGTTCCACAGGACTACATCCAGCATCTGTACGATCGTCTCCATGGGAGAATAGCAGCCTGCATTGCTGCGAAAGGTGGATATACACTGTACTAGTGCCGACATTGTGCATGCTCTGTTGCCTGTGTCTATGTGCCTGTGGTTCTGTCAGTGTGATCATGTGATGTATCTGACCCCAGGAATGTGTCAATAAAGTTTCCCCTTCCTGAGACAATGAATTCACGGTGTTCTTATTTCAATTTCCAGGAGTGTAGCTTATCTCGGTGTCATAACTTCCTACGCAGAGTGGGGTAAACATCCAGGTGCCGCGCTATTCAAACGCGAAAATCGCCATATTTAACATATTTTTATTCGATAAGATCTTGTCGTATCTATAAAACAATTGCTATCATGAATATTGTCTCATACACACCTTCCATTCACGTGCGAAAGAATACCGTAGTTCAGTTAAAAAAATTAGTTTGAGTATATTTGTCATTAAAGTATTTGCTCTTTACTGCAAGAACCTCTAGGCACTATTCATCACGGTGGAAAGAGGTTTCGAATCTCTTTAAGGAGTCGAAAGTTGTTTGAAACAAAAAACTAATATGCCTCAGGTTATATGTAGCAGTAAGACGTAAGCCTTCCTTATCAGCGATTAGTGCACGTAACTAATAATCGCAAATATACGTTTTTGTAGTAATGATTCTCGATTATTACTGTTATGATTGAAAGTTGTGACGATTCCCACTACAGCAAGCCGTGCATTTTACTGCAAGTAATATTAAATTTAGATATGCGTCATAAAGCGTTATTGACACAGGACGCAAACCGGGCTGTATTAAGGAGCAGCAGGTAGTCATACCGGTAGGCACCTACTGTAACACTTGGTCTGGAAGCAGATAATGGGTGGGAAGAGCTGTTGAATTGGTACGAGATGACGAAATGCGCTTGCAGTCTGAGGGTCGGAAACGTATTTGTAATAACTACTGTGAAAAAAAAAGGTTTTCATCATATTTCGATAGATTAAGGTTTTATTTAAATACTCTGAAAAGGATTTTGCTGAAAAATTTTTTTCGAGCATTTAAAGATCATTTTCCTATCACGTGTGTTTATGTGCCACGCCCACTTTTCTGTCAAATGGCTCTGAGCACTATGGGACCTAACATCTGTGGTCATCAGCCCCCTAGAACTTAGACCTACTTAAACCTAACTAACCTATGGACATCACACACATCCATGCCCAAGGCAGGATTCGAACCTGCGACCGTAGCAGTCGCGCGGTTCCGGACTGAGCGCCTTAACCGCGAGACCACCGCGGCCGGCTCCACTTTTCTGTCACCCACTTTTCTGCGTATATTTTAGATCTTTATATCCCATACATTGCAACGTTAGAATTTTTTTTTTTTTTTTTTTTTTTTTTTACTCCTGAGGGTGTTGGCTATCCTTGGAATGCAACGGTGGGTATTCTTTTGCTTCTGCTCTTTGTAAACAACGCGCTTTCAAACACGCGGTTAGTTTTGTTCAAGTGTGATTGCGAGCATTTGTTACACTTACGTTTGCAGTGCTTGTTTACGTGTCTTTTGTTGTGTGTATTGAAGATGACGAAACGTAAAGGCATAATCAAGAAACGACAATTTAGAGTAAACAACTTCAAAGCTTTCTGGACAAGAGGTTATGTCGCCTGGCAACTAGGTTTCTAATAGTAATTCTTCAACAAGTGAATCATCAAAGAAGCTCTCACCATTTCAGGAGAGTTACAACGAATTTACTGTAAATGACAAGAGGTGCAGTAACATTATCATAAATTTTAGAATATTATCAGACGTAATTTCTAAATCTGTACAATGTAGACAGTGTGGTGAGTCACAGGGTGTTTGGATTTAATCTGCACTAAACGCTTAGCTGTGATTTCATTTATGAGTTCTTCAAAACCAGATGCAAGTGGCCCTTACGGAATTAACACTATATTAGTTTATGCCTTGCGATCCATTGGCAAGGGCATGGCTGCAGGGAAACATTTTGTTCAGTGATGAACTTACATCAACCACCAAATAAATGTGAAAAACTGACTGCAATAATAGAGAGAGCTGGCCGGCCAGAGTGGCCGTGCGGCTCTAGGCGCTAGAGTCTGGAGCCGAGTGACCGCTACGGTCGCAGGTTCGAATCCTGCCTCGGGCATGGATGTGTGTGATGTCCTCAGGTTAGTTAGGTTTAATTAGTTCTAAGTTCTAGGCGACTGATGACCTCAGCAGTTATGTCGCATAGTACTCAGAGCCATTCGAGCCATTTTTTTTAGAGAGAGCTGTATGTGAGGTCAGTGAGGAAAGCATGAAACTGGCTGATAGGGAAGCAGTGGAAGAAAATGATGGATGTTCGGATATTGCGGTTGGACTTGATGGAAGTTGGCAGAAAAGAGGACATACTTCTCTGAATGGAGTAGTGACTGCCACTAGTGTAGATACCGGTAAAGTGTTAGATGTGGAGATAATTTGTAAATTTGAAATGTTGTAAAGTCAATGAACATAAAGAACACAACTGTGTGGCTAATTTTAGAGGAACAAGTGGTGGTATAGAAGTTCATGGAGTACAACAAATATTTCATCGCTCCATAGAAACAAGAGGTTTACGGTACACCAAATATTTGGGAGATGGTGAACTCTAAGGCATATCGAGATGCCATTATTAGCAAAATAGAATGTGTAGGACATGTTCAAAAACGTTTGGGAACAAGGCTGAGAGAACTAACTGTTGATATGAGAGGAAAAAAATTAGAAGAGGGAAAATTGTTGACCAGACAGGGTCGGTTAACTAAAACAGAATTAGAAAACTTGCAGGTATACTATGGGCAGGCAATTAGCAGAAATAAAGAAAATCTGGAGGCAATGAAGAGAGATGTTTGGGCATATTCTTCCATAAGTCCTCTACTGATGATAAGCCATGTCATGGATTGTGTCCATCAGGAGAAAATTCGTGGTGCAAATACAATAGGGCTCAGGCAACTGGAGAATCTTATTCTAAGGAAATGTCTGCATGGGCAGACTCAGAGCCCAAATGAATCTTTCAACAGCATAATTTGGAACCGCTTTCCTAAAACTGTGTTTGGAGGCATGCATACAATGAAACTAGGAGTCCATGATGCTGTTATTACATTCAATTGTGGTAATACTGGAAAGTGTCGGGTACTGAAAAAGCTGGGAATTAATCCTGGTGAAAATATGATACGGGGCTGCAACATTGCGATAAAATGAGGATAGCCGATGCACACAGGTCTGCATCTAATATGGGCAAGAAAGCAAGACAAACATCCAGGAAGGAGAAAAAAGCTGGAAGACCTGCTAGAGGCAAAAGAAGGGCCATCATATGCAGCAGGACAGTTTTAATTAACTGTAAGTAACAAATTTCAAAAGTCTGAACATTTCTCGGGTATCCGACCGGGTAGCGCCGTAATTTTGTGGAGAAATTACGACGCTCCCCGGTCGGATGCCCGAGAACTGTTCAAATTGGAAATACGCCGGGAAAACTTCAGTTCGCAAATTTCAAAAGTTTTTTCTTTAAAGTCAATTTCCCGCAAACTAAAATTTTCAGAACATATGCCCCATTATATCAGAAACTATCATAGATGAATGGCGTTTTCAGAGACTCTGCATAACATAAAAAGCCACCTCTGGTACCACATTCATTAATATTCCCCCATTAGGAAGTTCACAAAAAATATTTTCTGCCGAAAAAACTTAATATTTTTTGCTAATAAATTTAAAAAAGTATTTCTTAAAAACTATAAAATGGATAAAGTAGATTTCAGTACAGTTGACTCTATTAGCATCATGTAACATACAGTAAAAATATTAAGGTCCTGCATCAAATAGTTTTTTCAGAAATTTGTCAAATACTTGCCTAAACTAACATGGGTTAGATAGGCAAGGTGTGGTCCCTTTAAGAACAATAGTTTTATAAAACATTTGCCAGCTTATTGGTAAGCAGGAAGCAGCCTTTTGCATACGACACAAAGGTATCGGTCGTCGAAAATTTGATATTCTAATTTAGCGACCTAAGGAGTCAACCAGCACTCAGATATGGTCTAGAGTACACTACGTGTCATTTTTGATGATCTTATGATACTATTTTTACTTTTTATACCGTTAGGTTGGACGGCACTTGACATAGAGAGTAGGGACTTTAGAATCTTGAATAATAATAATAATAATAAAGTAATTCCATTAATTAATTCACGACAGCGATATGTACTGTCGTCATGAACTGTAAAGCTTTTCCTTCCTCCGCCTTCCCCTATTGTCATTTCACCTACATATATCACACAAAAATCTCTCATTACGTGGCATCATAACCCACCAGCTAAAAGGTGACTGACTGAACGTCAGGTGTAAAGTTAGTCACTTTTTAGCTGGTGGGTTACGATGCAGAAAGAGAATGTTGGTGAGAATAAGATTCTCCAGTTGCCTGAGCCCTATTGTATCTGCACCACGTATTTTCTCCTGATGGACACGATCCATGACATGGCTTATCATCAGTAGAGGACTTACAGAAGAATATGGCCCAAACATCTCTCTTCATTGCCTCCAGAATTTCTTTATTTCTCATAATTGCCTGCCCATAGTATACCTGCAAGTTTTCTATTTCAGTTTTAGTTAACCGACCCTGTCTGGTCAACAATTTTCCCTCTTCTAATTTTTTTCCTCTCATATCAACAGTTAGTTTTCTCAACCTTGTTCCTAAACGTTTTTGAACATGTCCTACACATTCTATTTTGCTAATAATGGCATCACCATATGGCTTAGAGCTCACCATATTGTTGTATGTCTTATTGTCACCATCGTCCAAATATTTGGTGTACCGTACGCCTCTTGTTTCTACAGAGCGATGAAATATTTGTCGTACTTCATGAACGTCTATACCACCACTTGTTCCTCTAAAATTAGCCACACAGTTGTGTTCTTTATGTTCATTGACTTTACAACATTTGCAATATTTAGACATTATCTCCACATCTAGCACTTTACCAGTGTCTACACTCGTGGCAGTCACTACTCCATTCAGATAAGTATGTCCTCTTTTCTGCCAACTTCCATCAAGTCCAAGTGCAATATCCGAACATCCATCATTTTCTTCCACTGCTTCCCTATCACCCAGTTTCATGCTTTCCTCACTGACCTCACATACAGCTCTCTCTAATATTGCAGTCAGTTTTTCAAATTTATTTGGTGGTTGATGTAAGTTCATCACTGAACAAAATGTTCTCCCTGCAGTCATGCCCTTGCCAATTGCTCGTAAGGCATAAACTAGTTCTAGTGTTTATTCCATAAGGGCCACTTGCATCTGGTTTTGAAGAACTCATAAATGAAATCACAGCTGAGCATTTAGTGCAAATTAAATCCAAAGCAATTTCTACGCCTTTTTTAGCACTGGCACTCTCACAAATTTTCACACTCTGTGACTCACCACACTGTCTACATTGTACGAATTACAGTACCAGTTATCTAAACTGCAGCTCTGATCAAATTTACGGTTGCTTCAGCAAAGCTTGCGGGCAATGTGGTACGGCAAATTTATGACCGAGCACGGAGGTAGCCCGCAAAGTGTTCGCAAGATGTGTATGGACTAAAAAAGCCAAGAATGCTGATTGTGTCAGCCTTAAACTCGGTAATTTTTTTCCTCACACAAAAATTTTCACTGTTCTACAAACTCTACCCGATCGCTACCCGTGGAGTAGCACTCACCGGTGTCCTTGGCGACGACGCTGAGGTTGTAGTGGTCCGCCTGCTCGCGGTCGAGCGGCGCGCGCAGGTAGAGGCGGCCGGTGGCGGCGTCCAGGCGGAACAGGTGGCTGCCGTCGCCGCGCAGGCTCAGCGAGAAGGCGGCGTGGCTGCCGGCGTCGGCGTCGCTGGCGCGCACCGCCCGCGGCTGCAGCCGCACCTCGGCGCCCGGCGCCGCGTCCTCCCGCACTGCACCCTCGTACCGAGCGTGCTCGAACGCCGGCGCGTTGTCGTTCTCGTCGTCCACGAACACCGTCACCTGCCGCACGCCAGCCACTTCACTCATCCTCTGCCAGTCTACCTCCCGTCCAATTCTCTATCACTTCTCTCACTAGGTAAGTGTTTCGCTCGTTTGGAACTTTCCCATTATGACAGAATAACGGGCATTTTATACTGACAGAAACCGTAAATGCCTTGACCGAAAGATACCGATTTGTCATAAGGGACGCGGGACATTGTACCAATAGACTGCACAAACATATAACTGCAGCGCAATCACTGCAGAACAAGTTCAAAAATGGTTCAAATGGCTCTGAGCACTATAGGACTTAACATCTGAGGTCCTCAGTCCCCTAAAACCTAGAACTACTTAAACCTAACTAACCTAAGGATATCACACACATCCAAGCCCGAGGCAGAATTCGAACCTACGACCGTAGCGGTCGCGCGGTTCCAGAGTGAGGCGCCTAGAACCGCTCGGCCACAGCGGCCGGCGTGGAAATATTAGTGATGAGATGGACTCACAGAAACAGTATGACAAAAACAGTAGACACTGGTCGTTCCAGAAGGATCTTGGGATTTTTCGACTTTTTCTGACGAATAGACAAAGGCAGATTGTCACTATAAACTATTGGGAACAAAACACTGGAAACTGAGTTGAGATCACAAGTTCCCATGAGACATTTATCGCTGACACCCTGTCAGCAGGGACACTGAGTGGCAGTCTCTGGCACTCGGCGATATAAAATTTCCTGGTAAATTAAAACAGTGTGGCGAAGTGAGCCTCGAAACCGGTATCTTTGCCTTTCGCAAACAGGTGATCTACCATCTGAGCTATGCAAAATCGACACATAACTCGCCTTCCCAGCTTTTCTTTAGTTAGTACTTCATATTTAATACCCAAGCAAAAGGTCACAGGCTCGAGTCCCACTCTGGTACACAGTTTTACTCTGCCATAAAGTTTCAAATCAGCACATAATCCGCTACGGAAGTAAAATTCATTCCAGTCTTTCCTCTGTTTGTGGTGACCAGATCGACGCCATTGTGTTCGTAGACGACCTGGTGAAAAGTCGCAGGAGGCACATGAATTCATGTTGTGGGGAACTATCGAATATGACAACAGGACTAATTTTGTAATTGCTGAAGGGAAGCTCAATGTTCTCGAGTATTTAACAGGAATAGTGAACCATCTTGTCATACCTTTAATGACAAGCATACGAAGTAGCTTATTCCAACAAGAAATTGGTACAATTCACACCACAAACGCCTCGAGAAATGTATGGATTCCTGCCTGGCCTGGGTGGTCCCCTGATTTGTCACTCACAGATCATGTGTGTAATGCAACGGGAAGACATACACATTTTCTTACAGCCATCAGTCTTCGTGTTCTGATGCGGAAGAAATTTCTCAAGCTGACATTCAGAGTCTGTATTGTGATACCTCCGTCGGCGGCCACTTTCGCTGACTCACAGCGCCAGCTGCCTGGGACGAGGGGAAAGTCGGATGTCATAGGGCGACCGCCTGAGAGGTGTTCTGCAAACACGCCGAGGGTCGGATGGAGGATGCCCTAGCCTTGCTTAAGAAAGGACACTTTGCGGAGAGCGTAGCAGACTATGGGAAGCGTGCCGAAAACTGATGGACCCCTGCAGCAGCTGGCATAGATCACAGACACAAAAGCGTCAAGAATGCACACGTGGAGGCTTGTGAATCGTTTGGCCCGCAGCAGCCGTTTTTACCTACCTTAAAAAGCGAGAACGTGTCGACAATTATACACCCCACAGGCACTGGGACAGAGCGTACACACAAAGTGTCAAGAATTCGCACAGAGAGGCATTTGAAACCAAATAATTGCGGGAGAAATCAGTCTGCTGAAAAAAATTTTTCCTTGGCAGCAATGAGGATGCTTATAAATCACGAACGCCAGCAGTTTCTTAGACGAACCACAGACGTCAGGCTGTCCAGGCCTCATGCAGAGACAGCCGTTACAAGGAAGTGTTGTGTGGCTGCTTTCACAGCAACTTAAGAACGCTGAAAATCATCGAAGCAATGTGCGACCGACACCGGCAACAGCCTTGACAGTGAAGACGTGCTAACGCGCCAATTCCCTATTCACACACTAGCCCATGCAAGGCAGACAATTTCAGTTCTGCACTGTGAGACATGGTCATGAAATGGCGTTCAGTCATTAGGTATCAGGGCAAAATTTAGTCCACCAATAGAAGCGCCGAGAGAGGAAAATTTCGAGGAGTCGAGCTTGGCGGAATAGTGATGGAGGGGGAGAAGGGAGTCAGTGAGACCGTGCGGAAGCAAGAGGACGCGTGGACATTTCGATCCATCGCCAACATCCGCCTCTCGACACCGTGATATCGCAGCTTCGGCCACACAACACACAACATGGAGATCCTTCTGTGCCTCGCCACCAATCTGGGACATGGAGGCCAGCAGCTGACAGGACACCGCGCAGCTACGAGGAAACACGTCGTCGCCACCATGTCACCACGATGCAACAAATGACTATGAAGAATGGTGAGACTGTTCATTCCCCCTCCTTCCCTTTAATAACTGAGTTGTTTCCAAGCTCAGTCAAATCTCTTGAGATCTGTAATTTAATTTTAAGTGTAAAAGGTATTGTAACAAACGCAAGCAATTCGAATTTTAATACTGTAACTAACGTGTTCCGTTCGCACATCATCACCTATTCTCATAATCTTTTGTTGTTGGAGGCCTAGGGTGGGGCAATATCATTGGTAATTTGCATGGTACGTGAAATCACAGAGAATTTTGGAGGATTTACTACATTTTGGCCCCCAACAAGGGGCAATGTAATTAGAAATCTGTATGTCAGTTTATGTGAAAGATCAAAGAATTCTCGAACCACTATAGTATGCATCCCAGCAAGATGAAACAGTATTCATCGGTGGCCACAGGAATCGGTCTATTATTGCTGCACATCGTTTCTGATTGGAATACCCTTTATGTGAGGAACATTTCCACAAAGTACGCTAAATGCGTAATGGTGTAACAGTTTACCATTTCCGTCAGTTGATGAGGCCCGTGAATTCTAATCGTTTCGGTTCACTTTATAAACATGCATGACATGACCGATGGGCTAAGATTTATCCAGTACATTTAAATTAATCAGGCAGGAGCCCCCAAATCGCCTGGAGTTACCGAGAATTTCGCCACAGACAGGTCCACACAGGCATTATTGTAGTATCTGGACAGGTCGTACGGGCATGCATTGTATGTTTTCGCCTCTTGGTCAATGTGTCATTTGTGCAACAATAGCGCTACTCACAATCAGAGGGACGTGACAAATTGACATCTTAACAGAACTTGGAGTTCACGAATATCTGAAGAAACTGAAAAGTAGTCAAATTATGCAGGAATGCTTTTGAATAGGAATATTCTTGACGAGACCGTGTCTTTTAGAGTGGTAAAGAAGGCATAGCTGAAACGAAATTTGGTACCAGACATGCGGTTGGCGGAACGAATAATGCGAGTTGGGAAGTCAAATGTATGACATGCTCGTAGAAAAATTTTCAGTACGGCAGGGAAGAGATCCCCCCTATGTAGGGCAGTACTGTCGCCGCAGCCTCCAACAGGGAGAAGCTCTCACGTGAGTCTCATATCATCAGCTGTGCACCGCCAGCCAGGATTCCATTTCTATCAAGTTAGTAAGAAAGACTCTGCTGATTCTCAGAGTTACAATACCATATGAGGCATATTATTGTTTCCTTTCTCCAGTTGTAGTGCGACAGAATAAGTTATGTAAATGATAACTGAAACCAATCTTACTGGGGTCCCGACAGACACAATTGAGGAAACAAAACAATTACAATACTTCATCTGGAACACATCATACCGCATAGAACTGAATTTAATTTTTAACTGGTAAATATATTAAAAATAATTTATCCAAAAATGAAGCCTTCAGTAAATCCATAGTCATTACCTTTCTTATGCTCGACATATTTACATGAAACTTATAATTATACATGCTTTATTTTTTATATCTTTTGTAGTTTAAGGTCTTGGTTGAATGTCCTCTGTGTAAGTTGTACAAAACACTAAATAGCCCTGCTTGCAAAAAAGCTGCCACGAGCAGACACAAAAATGCAAAAAGATAATAGATTATTTACTAAGATTGTAGTTGCTAAGGTATGTTTTGAAGTCACCGGTATCTTTCGCTTCAGTTTCGCCACTTGCTTATTTAAAGAGTTTCTCATATGGCCCACAAGACAGAGTTGATCGCGTTCCGGAGCTTTCTACCGCTAAGAGATATGATATGGTCACTGGTAATCCAATCAAAGACTTCGCTGGCAACGCTGACCATTTTCCCACACTGCGATATTTACCTAAAGTGATTTGCACGAAACTACGAAAAATCTAATCGAGTTGGCCGGACGGTGACCTGGGCCTCCTTTTGCCAGATTCAGTCCAGTTTCTCAGCCACAGGGCCACATCGCACAGTTGCAAAGAAGTCCGCTGTCATTTAGGACAGTTCACACCGCTGTTTCATTTGTATGTCTCTCTCTTCATTCGCTTGTTTGCGAGAGGGACGAAGATTACTGATTCATGTCGATCAACAACGAAGACAATAGAATCGGAGCACTAGCTACGACAGAAGGGTAAGGGCAAGAATGTCAACCGTGTCCTTTCCGGAGGAATCATCGCACTATGTGTCTTACGGGATTTGAGGAAACCATTCAGCCTTTTAATATGGATGAACAGAAACGAATTGAAACGACCGCTTTCCAAAAGCGAATTCAGGGACTTAACCACTAAGCCATCTTGCTATGCGTTTATCTCAAACTGTGACATGTGACACTGTAATGTGTATGAATAGTTCACGTTGATACTCCGAAACAAACGGAGACCTTGATTAATTTGTGACATTTGCTATTGTTTCTAATGAATCAAAGCATCAGTTCGACCAAAATTTTTCTACGGCCGGTATCGGTCTTTAGGGCATTTTCAAGTGTTCACAACGGAACAACATGAGCTCCGCAATTACAATCACAGCAAAGAATATTTCAATGTCGTCTACGGAGTAACAGATCGGATATTGTAAAATAAACCGCAGCGTTGAACAGCCAGTGTCGTTTATTTCTAACGAACCAATCTCGACCTCAAGAGAAACAACGTCGTCAATTGAAACCGCAACAATATAAATATCACTCTCTTAGAGAATTTTGAATTCACGATGTCGGAGGGACCATTGTCTCTGACATTTGTGAGTGTGGTACGGGCGGAAACACTTGTCCCATTTCGATTACCAAAGCTGCTGTTGGTGTAGCTATTTACGTATCGGCTAACTTTACGTGCTGGTGTCTGATGCCACATTCAACAACAGATTATATGGATCCGACAGTATTACTAGAAATTAACAGATTTGGCATTCATGTTCGGACACATGTACGTGCGGGAGAAGGAGACTACAAAATATTAACATACGCTGCGTTACTACGCATTGCCCTCCCCCCCTTCCCCCTCCAATAAATTCCATTGCTACTACTGTAGTATCGTACGGGATGGCGCCTGTTCGCCTGCTACCCTTCTTACAGTCTTGTACCGGGAGTAGCCGACATCCTCACTCGCTCGCTACACGGGTTCTGGCGAGCACAAGGAAACAATCTGACGTTTACATAACCAGACGGGTTTTTCTTCCTTTCAGTCTCCAGCGGTCGCCACGCGTCCTATTAGCGCGAATCTCACACCAGTGCTGGCACCACATTGCTACCGCCAAACGCATACTCCTTGCGTTGGTCACCGTATCTTTCCGCTATCCGACTATAAAGGTCGCGACTGAACCGATTTACAGCAGTTACACATCGAGTGTCATCCCGTGGCACAGTGCCGACTGTCCAGCGTCCCTGGCGGAGCTGCCGTCGCCGATCGCACAGTCTCTGCGGACTGACGTTCTTCCGAATCCGAAGATCGAATAGCACATCGTTGGCACGTATCAAACCGCAGTGTCCTCACCGAATGCCTCCTCTGCACCACTTCGTGGGTTTTCATCTCCGAACTAGCGCCTCACGGGGCATCACCTGCTAGCGACTTCGTCCACAACTGAGGACTGAACAGCAGTGACCGCTGGTCAAATCGCCGGACAATTGCCGTGTGCCTTCTCCGCATCTCTTCGTGGAACGGAGCTTCCGCCATCGTGTCCAGGCTGTCACCGTGCTGGCCATCATCCAACCACTGCTCACGGTCACCTATAACCAGTCAAAGTAAATTTCACTGTGCAGCGATGCACTTTTAGTGCAGTCCTAAGGGATTGGCTGCACACCGAACAACGCAGCGGTGCATCAAGAAGGCTCTAATCTGCGCGCCAGTGGAAAGACCGGGCAGCGCCACACATCCAGGAAGACAGGGTTCAGCATCCCCTGTCAACGCTGACTTAAACAGCGGCGCATCGCTGATCGGTCGAGGACTACGAGAGCTTCACCACTGAGTAATAGGAAGACGATACTTAGCGTGCGTTCAGCGAGTAATAGTAATGTGTAAAAGTATCTGCATGTAGGAGGCACAGGAAGCACATCAAGCCACCTCATAAAGAGAATTTAAGTTGTATTTCTTTCCTTTTCAGACAGAAAGTACTATATTAATCTGCAAGTGTCATGTACAGATCATTTGGATTCCTGCCACCGGCCATCGCAACTTCTCTTCGTCCTTCTTTGTGTCGGCGCCGACTCCCACAGTAGCCGACACAACACTTCAATACTGCGCGAAGTTGTGAATCTAGAGGCTACTGACCTAGATATTCCGATACTGCTACGGGAAATTTTTAATGGCAACATTACTACCATTTCAATTTTCATTGCGTTCATGAAAAAGAATTAATTTTAGATTGTGTACCTATATGTCGGTAAACAAAATCGCACTAATATGCCATTCGTTATAAAATTGAATGTTCTCTCCTTTGCTTACTTTTCTTCTCTTTCTTAGGCTTCACTCTCTTTGCAATGTTAGGAGCACAAGCTCAGTTCTGGATGTCGGACTGGGATGTTGACCCCGTTTCACTAGAAACGACTGTGGCTCGAACACATTCGTTTCTAGTTAGCAGACACAACAATAAACTGCCGAGTAAGTCAATACTCAACTGTCTCGGCGGTTGATGTTTACACAATATCTGACTGCATTCCGCTAAAACTGCACTCTTTGCGGTAGTTTAAACAATATATCAGTGCGGGATATCGGTCTTCTAAGCTTCGAGGTGTAGGTGTACACACGATTTGCTGCAAGATCTTATTATCACAGCTTGTGATATTCAACGATTTGTTTTATTTAATCACATGCCCAGAAATTGAGGCTGCTGACGCATAAACGGAGTTTACAAGTTTCGCCGCTACGTCTCAGACGGGAGATGTATGCTTCCCGCTGTTGGAACAGCAAGGTAGAGAAGTGCTGCGGGCTGCCGCACAGAGATGTCACTGGCGGTTTAATAAATCGTCGTGATGGGGGATGTGTGTAGATTACGGCAGCGGCCGTATCTCAGGCTTTGAAGAGCGATATTCCAGTCCATGATCGCACAGTGCAGTGTGATAGCAGAAGATCCTCGTATCGTATCAGCAAAGGACGTGGCAATAGTACAATATCGAAAACAATTACATTTCCGTAATTTTTAGAACATTTCTCTTAGAGCACAGCTGTTTTTTATTACTTACAATGAAAATGTACAACCGCAAGAAAAAAAAGAAGGTTCTTGCGGTTGTGACTGTTCATTTTTTTTATTACGTTTCCGCCTATGAATGACATTTTTATATAGGTCCTGCAGTCGCAAGCGAAGAGTTATTTCAGATTATAGCACTCTCGATCGCGTAATCTCTTCATCAGAAAGTCCAAAATAAGTTTAGAATAGAGTTTCGCCACTGAAAGAGTCTAACCTACGCCCCTAGCATGAGGTTGCATTCATACGCGAAAGTCCACAACATAGCCGGCCGCTGTGGTCGAGCGGTTCTAGGCGCTTCAGTCCGGGACAGCGCTGCTGCTACGGTCGCAGGTTCGAGTCCTGCCTTGGGCATGGATGTGTGTGATGTCCTTTGGTTAGCTAGGTTTAAGTAGTTCTAAGTCTATGAGACTGATGACCTCAGATGTTGAGTCCTATAGTGCTTAGAGGCATTTGAACCATTTTTGCTACCAGTCGATAAGTGCACAGCTTACGTGACATCCCGTATACGATGATGATGATGATGATGATGTTTGGTTTGTGGGGCGCTCAACTACGCGGTTATCAGCGCCCGCACAATGTCCCAACCTTTGCTCAGTCCAATCTCGCCACTTTCATCAATGATGATGAAATGATGAGGTCAACACAAACACCCAGTCATCTCGAGGCAGGTGAAAATCTCTCTAACCCCGCCGGGTATCGAACCCGGGACCCCGTGCTTGGGAAAGGAGAACGCGACTGCGAGACCATGAGCTGCGGACGTCCTACCGTAAACGTCTCTGTCAAAATTACTGGTGTTCTGGTACTTAATCAGTGCTGTGAAAGATACATTCATTGGCTAGATCGACTATTCAGTAAATTACAACAGTCCAGCCCAGCCTAGACCTCGGGCTATGTTACAGATTAGGTTCTGTCGCCAAAATTCATTTCAGAAGTCGGTAAATATAATATTATATAAATACTGAAATAAAAATTCGAAGTGTTATGAGTGATAGTGAATAAGAAAACTGTTATATGGGCAATAACGTCAGCTGCCTTCACACGTCTGCCTACTCCAGTAAGCATAGCTAGTGACGTGCACCCCTCCCCCCATCCGCCACGCCCACCAGAGATCCACAGTCCCAGTGCACATCTACAGTGTCACTACCGAGCGGTGCTTTCAGAGGAAAATGGGCAGGATTGCACAACTATGATTTATTATGTTGAAGTATGGTATGCACACTATGCATGCAATTTAGTAATTTTATAACATAACTTATATTCTCTGTTGTCAAAAACAGATGTTCCATCCCTACTTCATACTCTTAGGTTCAAATGGTTCAAATGGCTCTGAGCACTATGCGACTTAACTGCTGAGGTCATCAGTCGCCTAGAACTTAGAACTAATTAAACCTAACTACCCTAAGGACATCACACACATCCATGCCCGAGGCTGGATTCGAACCTGCGACCGTAGCGGTCGCTCGGCTCCAGACTGTAGCGCCTAGAACCGCACGGCCACTCCGGCCGGCTACTCTTAGGCGCTTATATTCTAAGGTAGCCTGTGTTCAAGCTATGTCCTTACGAAATTTAATCGAGATCGGTTCAGCAGTTTAGTCGTGTAAACGTGACAGATAGAGCTACTTTCGCGATTTAATAAAATTAGTATTAGGTATGGATTGAACACATTAAGGATAGTATAAGCATTGTATCCATTACTTTTAATCGTATTACGCAGCAATAATAACCAATAAAAGCATTTAAACATATATGATACAGCTCAAACGTGAAAGAGTAAACAGCTTTTCCAAGGATTTCAAACAGACATCGGCGACTGTTTTAGGTAGAATTTTAAATCAAGGTATCTTTTTTTCTCAGTGATCCGATTTTGATGACATAAAGACCGTACGTTCACCCAAGCTACGCTCAAGCTACCTGTGTAAACACCGTCTAGCAATATTGGAGATTAGCGTGTTCGAACAGAGATAGATACAGGCACGATAGTTTTAGTTAAAACTTTAAATTGCGACATCTTCTTTTCTGGGATCCGATTTTGATTAAATGTAGGCGTTATGTTACCCCAAGCTACATTAAAATTACCTTTGAAAACCCCTTAAAAATTCGTCCAGTAATTTTAGAGATTAGCGTGTTCAGACAAACAGAAAGACACGACGGTTTCACAGTTTTATTGTTAGTGTAGGAAACATCCGTATTTGACAGTTTTCTTATTTAGACTACGAAAATATGTTTTATTATTATTAATATTGATGGTTGAAATGGGTCTAAGCACTTTGGCACTTCCCAACATCTGCGGTCATCAGTCCCCTAGACTTAGAACTACTTAAACCTAACTACCCTAAGGACATCACACACATCCATGGCCGAGGCAGGGTTCGAACCTGCGGCCGTAGCAGCAGCGCGGTTCCAGACTGAAGAGCCTAGAACCGCTCGGCCTCAGCGGTTGGCGTTTTTTATTAGACCAGTCCTTTTGTTACTATTTGTAGTGCAACTGTCTCGGCGCACGGGACGTCGGTCCACGTGATTGTGGCAGTGTGGGTACCTGGTAGACGGCGGCGATGCCCCTGGAGGTCTCGGCGAGCGCGGTCAGGTGGAAGACGTCCTGTCGTTCGCGGTCTAGCGGCCTCTGCGCCAGCAGCGTGCCGTCGGCCCCCACGGCCAGGCTTCGGGCCGCCTCCTCGTGCCCGTTGGCCAGCGTGTAGCGCACCTCTGCCCCCAATACTGCCTCCTGCGCCGGGGGCGGCAGCCGCCCCACCACCGACGCCGGCTGGTTCTCCAGTACGTGCAGCTCCACTTCCCGCCTACAGAACAACGCAGAAACAAAAGTTATCACTACTTTACTCATAATTCACTTTGCACTGAGGTGATAAAAGTCATGGGATACAGCCTCGGACCTCCTTTTCCCCGGCATAGTGCAGCAACTTCACGTGGCATGCACTCAATAAGTCGGTGGCTGTCCCCTTCAGAACCACTGGACCGTGCTGTCTCTATAGCCGTCCATAACTGCAAAAGTGCTGCCGGTGCAGGATTTTGTGCGCAAACTGACCTCTCGATTCTGTCCCAGCAATATTTGATGGAACCCATGTCGGAAGACGTTGGTGGCTAAATCATTGGCTAAAACTGTCCGGAACACTTCAAATACCGGGTGATCAAAAAGCCTGTGTAAATCTGAAAACTTAATAAACCACGGAATATTGTAGATACAGAGGTAAAAATTGACACACATGCTTGGAATGACATGGGGTTTTATTGGAACAAAAAAAAAACACCCCATATTGCTAGACGCGTGAAAGATCTATGACGGTGGTCCTTTGGTGATGATCGTGTGCTCATCCGCCACTTTCGTCATGCTTGGCCTCCCAGGTCCCCAAACCTGAGTCCGTGCGATTATTGGCTTTGGGGTTACCTGAAGTCGCAAGTATATCGTGATCGACCGACATCTCTAGGGATGCTGATAGACAACATCCGACGCCAATGCCTCACCATAACTCCGGACATGCTTTACAGTGCTGTTCGCAGCATTATTCCTCGACTACAGTTATTGTTAAGGAATGAAGGTGGACATATTGAGCATTTCCTGTAAAGAACATCATCTTTGCTTTGTCTTACTTTGTTATGCTAATTATTGCTATTCTGATCAGATGAAGCTCCATCTGTCGGACATTTTTTGAACGTTTGTAATTTTTTTTGGTTCTAATAAAACCCCATGTCATTCCAAGCATGTGTGTTAATTTGTACCTCTCTATCTAGATTATTCCGTGATTTATTCAGTTTTCAAATTTATACTGACTTTTTGATCACCCGGTACATTCCTACTAACTTGCAGAATATTTAATTCTGAATTTTCTGGTGGCTCGTAACCGCACATACGCAAGTATCCCGCAAGCGGATCTACATCTACATAACTGCTCTGCAGTTCGAGCTTTAAGTGCATGGCAGAGGGTTCATCCAACCAATATCAGGCTACTGTTCCACTCCCGAACGCGCTTGAAAAGGGGACAGTTTATTCTTTCCGTGCGAGATACTCCTCCTATTATTTTACTTCAGCGATCATTTCTCTCAATATAGGTGGGCGATAGCAAAATATTTTCGCATTCCGAGAAGGAAGTCGGTGATTGTAGCTTCGTGAAAAGATCTTGTCTCAACGCAAAACACCTTTGTTTTAATGATGGCCATACCAACCCGCGTATGATATTAGCGACACCCTGTCCCCTATTTCGAAACAGTAGCAAATGAGCTGCTCCTCTTCCAAATTTTTTGACGTCATCCGTCATTTCTGTCTGGCAAGAATCCCATACCGTCCAGCAATTCTAAAAGAAAGAAGACGGAGGACGGTAAATCACAGTGGCAGCAATCTCTATACTCCATTTGTTGCATCTTCTAAGTGTTCTGCCAATGAAATGCAGTCTTTAGTTCGATCCCCCACAACATTTTATGCGTGATCGTTCAAATTTCAGTTATTCGTAATTGTAGTTCCTTGTTGCTTCATCGAATTAACACTCTTTAAATTTGCGCTATTTGTCGTTTGATTGTGCAATTGCTACATTTCGCACCATTCGGATATTCTGTCTAAATCTTTTTGCAGATCTTTTTGATAATCAGATGATTTTACTAGACGGTAAATGACAGCTTCATCTGCAGTCTTAGAGTGCTGATCAGATGGTCTCCTAAATAGTTTATACAGATCAGGAAATTATGTAGATCAGGAACAACAGAAGGACTATAACACCTCGCAACTTTTCGTCAATTACGACGAACTGTGACACTGATGACGGCAAATCGCAGTCGTACAGCTGCGTCGATACTGCATAGACACGCAATTTTATTTAAAACCTGCGCGTGGCTGACGGTATCAAAAGCACTCGGGAAATATAGAAATATGGACTCAATTGGAGATCCGCTGTCGATACAGTCTTTGCTTCATGTGAATAAAGAGCCAGTTCTGTTTTACAAGAACGATATTTTCTGCATCGGTACTATGTGTCACAACACCGTTTTCTTCGAGCTGATTCGTAATGTCCTAAAACTCTATGAAAAATTGATGTTAGTGACATGGATCTGTAATTCAACTGATTAATTACAAATGTTCAAATGTGTGTGAATTTCTAAGGGACCAAACTACTGAGGTCATCGGTCCCTAGTCTTACACACCACTTAAAGTAATTTAAACTAACTTATGCTAAGAACAACACCGACACCCATGCCCGAGGGAGGACTCGAACCTCCGGCGGGAGGGGCCGCGCTGTCCGTGACATGGCGTCCCAGACCACTCAGCCACTCCGTGCGGCGATTAATTACAAATCCTTTCTTGTGTCTTTTGTGTGACCTGTGGAACCTTCGACTCCTTAGCTTGACACGTGAGGAAATAGGTGCCGGGCGAACGCTGTCACTCACTTGATGTCCTGCGGCTGCGCCCCGTCCAGCTTGACGACGTGTATGGTGACGTTGGTGACGAGCGCCACGTCCGGGTCGGCCGCCACCACCGCCTCGAAGTCGTACAGCGTGGGCGCGTACTTGCCGATGTCGTCCACCACGCTGATCACGCCCGACCGCTCCTCCACCGCGAAGGGCACTGCGGCAGCCAAGGCAAGCCCTGATACTTCACAACAGGGACACTGGCATATTACTGCTCCACACAAAAACTAAGCTGCTATACATAAACACACCAGACAAAACATTAGTCGTCTGTAGGAGATTGGTTGGTTGGTTTTGGGGAAGGAGACCAGACAGCGAGGTCACCGGTCTCATCGGATTGGGGAAGGACGGGGAAGGAAGTCGGCCGTGCCCTTTGAAAGGAACCATCCCGGCATTTGCCTGGAGCGATTGAGGGAAATCACGGAAAACCTAAATCAGGATGGCCGGACGCGGGATTGAACCGTCGTCCTCCCGAATGCGAGTCCAGTGTCCGACCACTGCGCCACCTCGCTCGGTGTCTGTAGGAGACGCCATGCTAATACCCTGTCACACCAGCCTTCATAACGCCATCAACTCGGCCAGGAGAGGAGTCCCCAAGTTTCTTGAAGTGAGCCACATCCAGTTAAAGCCATTTATTTATTATTAGATCTCGCAGAGCTACCGTCTGCCCCCGGTGGCTGAGTGGCGAGCGTGACAGAATGTCAATCCTAACGGGCCGGGTTCGATTCCCGGCTGGGTCGGAGATTTTCTCCGCTCAGCGACTGGGTGTTGTGTTGTCCTAATCATCATCATTTCATCCCCATCGACGCGCAAGTCGCCGAAGTGACGTCAAATCGAAAGACTTGCACCAGGCGAACGGTCTACCCGACGGGAGGCCCTCGTCACACGGCATTTGCATTTGCAGAGGTACCAAACTGCGAGGACCTTGATGGTCACGTTACTCCCAAATTGTCCCAGATTAAGATCTTGGTAGTTTAAGGGACCAGTCGAATTGCGGTAGGGTGCCTGTGGGTTCGCCAAACCAGAAACATATGCGTGCAGCCTGACAAACACGGCTTTTGTCGTACTGGAAGACCACTGTCTCTAAAGCGTATTCATCGTGAACAAGTAGAAGAACGAGCAACACTTCGTCAACGAGAATGTTCGAATAAACCTCCTTCTTCATGTTCAAAATGTTCAAATGTGTGTGAAATGTTACGGGGACTCAACTGCTAAGGTCATCTGTCCCTACGCTTACACACTACTTAACCTAAATTATCCTAAGGACAGACACACACACCCATGCCCCAGGGAGGACTCGAACCTCCGCCGGGACCAGCCGCACAGTCCATGACTGCAGCGCATCAGACTGCTCGGCTAATCCAGCGCGGCTCTTCATGTTCACAGTAACATCAGTTAATGGGGTCCAGTTCATGGTACGAAAAACAGTCCAAAATATTATACAACCACATGTGATAAAAATTATACCCTCTACAAACTTCAGGTAAACGACTCACTGGGCCATCGGTGCATTCGCCGTCCTGCATCATTAAGAAAGAGTTGAAATACAGACTTGTCGGACCACACTAGCGACACCAGTCATTTACTGTGCAGATTCTATGTTGTTTGGCCCACTGAACACATACAGCTTTGGTAAATAAGAATATATGGCAGCCATGACAGCGTGTTGTAAGATTTTTATTTTACAACACGTGATCTTGGCTGCCACATATTCTTATTTACCAAATATCATGTGCAACATACAGCTTTATGTTCGACTTTGAGCAACGTCTTTCGCGAGCTTCCGCACTACAATTTTCACAGCATCCAATTTTCTTCGCAGTGTTCCCCAGTAAACTGGCTGACATGTACCTGCAATGATTGACAGCAGAGCCGGCCGGAGTGGCCGAGCGGTTCTAGGCGCTACAGTCTGGAACCGCGCGACCGCTACGGTAGCACGCTCGAATTCTGCCTCGGGCATGGATGTGTGTGATGTCCTTAGGTTAGTTAGGTTTATGTAGTTCTAAGTTCTAGGGGACTGATGACCTCAGAAGTTAAGTCCCATAGTGCTCAGAGCCATTTGAACCATTTTTGAACTGAACGCAGAATTTACCGTCTGCTTTAAAACAGTCAGTCGGGCTAACTTTGTAGCCCTTCTTATCATTTCCTGAAAATACTGGACACTAAGCAAATTACACAGTGCGACAGACATCGCCACATTTTCCATTTTTACTTACTGAGTGCTTGAAAAAGTGCTTGAAAACGTGTTCTAGCTATGGCCTATGAGGGTAAAATTTCAGTTTTAATGTCGGTGCAAAGTTACATTGTCAATCAGCGCAACTTAAGACCAATCTTTAAAAAAAAGAGAATTTTTCCGGTATCTAATGCTCTGGGTATATTCAGATAGTGCCAGGAGGCAATCAAGTGTTAATAAGACATAAAAACAAAAAGCGTTAATTCCGTACAGCAGGTTTACTTTCAAATATTAAAATATTTGTATCGACCTGGCACTGTTCAACTCAAATCACTGTCGCCAGGAGATTTCTTCACAACCAAAGCAATCAATATACTTATATGGATATGGTGTCTGTTCTTTCGGAGATGTCCGAAAGGTTGTGGAAAGAACAGACACCATATCCATATAAGTATATAGTTCTGGAAATACCTGCCATGACTTTCCTCTTCTGTGCGGATGCACACATATTTACCCGAACTCTTACGAGACTTGGTAAGAATGTCTTCCACGAATAATGAGTGTGTTGGGTAGGGACACTACGAATGTAGTGTGTGGACGTATAAGTTGAGAATGTGGGTCTCGCGGGAGACGTGCGCGAGATGGTCCCTGCAGTCGCACTATCCTCTGTGCCGTCGGTGGCTCAGCTGGATAGAGCGTCTGGCATGTAAGCAGGAGATCCCCAGTTCGAGTCCCGGGCGGGCTCACATTTTCTCTTGTCCCCGTTGATATACATCAACGCCCGTCAGCAGCTGAAGGTATTCATATATAATTCTAATAACGCAATTAATAGATAATCACAAGTCCAAGAGCTCGTAGGAATGTTGGAAAAACAACTGAAATACTAACTACGAATCACACAAGTAATAAAACTGTTACTTCTAGTACAAAAGAATCCTAGTAAGTGCAACAGCAGCAATTTGAAACAAGTGGTACAAAGATACTGTGACTGGTAAAAAGTTACCCTGACGGAATGAACCGGTTGTCATAGACAAGAGATACATTCGCCTCTTGTCACCATTGGTTTCGATTTTTTTACAACACTGTTACTATAATTTTAAACATAATTGTTTTTCAGCAACTGTATACTAGTTCCAACATACTATTATACAACCAATAGGTTGCAAATAACTGTTCGGTACATTGATCTAGGTTTAGACATCTACAAGGGTGTCTACATAAGTTAGATGTTCTTCCTAGATAGGCACACGTAGCAAAGGCTGGAACGTATTTTATTTTTGACTTGAGAATACCTGCTGTAAATTCTGACCATTGTTTTCTCGCAATGTAATTTTACGTTTTCTCAAAATTTCATTCTGATGAAAACACCCTTCGTAGGTGTTGAAAACTAGGTCAGTGTACCGAACAGTTATTTCAACTGGTTGAGTGTATAATCCAATGTTGCCAGTTGTAAGTAGGCTGTTTAGGTTTTCATGTTGGTAACGCCACGTAGCACTATGTATGAAAATCTCTGACTGTGCTGTGTGCAGTCTGTGGCTGGTTTGCATTGTTGGAATATTTGCTATTGTAGTGTTGGGCAGTTGGATGTGAACAGCGCGTAGCGTTGCGCAGTTGGACGTGATGGATTCTTTTGTAGGGATTATTGCCCTAAAAATATAGTGTGTCAATTTAGTGATGATCAGAATAAGTAAAGAGAGAAATGTCTGAGTACGTTCAGTTTTGCTCAGCTGTTTGAAAATCAAATAGCGAAGAGGTTTTCCAGCAATTTCATTTATAAAAATTTTCTGAGGGAATGTTTCGCACTGTTATTACGTCATTTGACGTATCAGCGACTGCTACACCATTCCTTCGAGACACGTTCGAAACTCCTAGTTTACACACCAACGAAGCGGATAATTTTATTCACAGCTCGTTCCTGTAATTCTGTCTAGTCACCACGTTGATCAACCTTGCGCTGATTGCATACAGACCACTGGCAAAAACACATCACTTCACTGCCGTATGAAGTGACGAAAGGTCACATTACTGCCTGGTAGTTTCCCTACCTGAGGTCTCAAACAGCATAAAACAGGTACCTCTGTTTTCACCCCTATCCGATGGAGGAGTCGCTATCAATAGTAAAACGCTGGTGCAAGAGACCCTATGAAGTTCCTAAATTAAACTGCGACGATGGCACAGAATCTGGTGATTAGGTGCTTTACGGCACTGCTTATGCTTCAGTTTCTACTCAAATTCTGCTAATTCCAGCGGCTGGAATCGAACCTTGTCCTTCATATTATTTAGTCACATCCGTGGCGGGAAAGAAAAATTTGAAAATAATGGACTCGATTCACAAATTTTTGTAATCGGCAAATCAAACACGTCTCAGAAACCACACCTGTTCATGTCGGGCAGCGACATTGAGTAAAACGACGGGATTGCCGCTAAGTTAAGAGAGTTAGAACTGTTAAACAGAGGGTAAAGTAGCCTTGGACCGGCCTAGAGAACTCACCGCCCTGGTGGAAGCTGTGCAGCAAGTCGAAGACTGCGGAGCGGGCGTCGACGGCGGCGTTGGTGCGCAGCTGCCCCACGCTGGTGCCCACGGGCACCGTGCTGCCCACCCAGAACTCGTACGGCGCGCCCACGAAGTCCGGCTCCGTGCTGCTCTCCGTCCCTGCACAGCAGTAAGCCACACTCAGCGTCCAATGGGGCCCGCTACAGCATAACAGTATGCCTGCCACTTCCTTGTTGTAAAACTGTCCCATTGGCCGTGGCACCTCCTCAAGCTACGTAGTAAGAGGACTCACTTGTTCCACAGCCAAAAACGCTCCCATGGAAAGAGCTGGCTCGCTGTCACGCGTTGGTCATCAGTCAACATTCCCCAGCGCAGGTCAAATCAGGGGCAGAACACGGCAAGTGCCATAACCCGATTTCCCAGAAATTTCGTCCGTTGGAAGAGGGTCAAAATAAGCGTGCATCTTCTGAAATTGGAGTCTTCGAGCAACAGATGGTTGAGAATAAATTTTTTTCTAGCTAAGGACAAGATTTCGACTAAATTACTTCCGTTTTTTCCTTGACAACAGCAACTGAAAGCCGGAGAGGTAACACTTCTTACAAAACTCAATTAACTACTGCTTTTATGGTGCTCTCATTATGATATAACTACATTCAGACAACCAAACAGCGTCGTTACGAACTTTTTTCTCTTCGTTATTGTGATTTCATGTCAGCGGCACAACCCGCTGCTCTTCAGCTGAGTGACATGACAGCTAATAAAAGAAGAAATTTATACATATAAAGGCGATAAAAAGGGGGACATAAAAACAGAGTAAGGGAAGATAATGGACGTAAAAATACACTGACATGCAAACGTTCATGGGAGGACAATTAAAAAAGTCGACATAAGGTTAAAAACACACACACAGTTGGCGATTGGTAGAGCACAAAAGGGCACTGAAGTCACACGCACAGGTTAAAAGTTAGCCACAGTATTAAAAACACTCCAGAATAAGACACTTTAAAATCACTTTAAGAGATGAAGCACACACGACGAAGAATAAAACTGCCAGCAGGGACCTGCCGAGGTCCTGGTCATGATGGCGTCACCTACCGCCACCTCAAGGGTTCCCCCCCTTCCTTCCTCGCTGTCCTTGCTACCCTGTACAATGTCCTCCTCTCCTCTGGCTTTTACCCCGATTTGTGGAAGACTTCCCGTGTCCTGCCTGGCCTGAGAGGATGGAAAAGGAGGGAAGAGCAAGGTGAGCAGGGGAGGGGGCGGGATGCAAAGAATAGGGGCGTCAGGGAGTGGACCAAGAGGCAGGAGACAGGTGGGGCGCGAGATGAAGTTACGACAAGGCAGGAGGCGGCAGACAATATACGGGTGCAGATGTGTTCAAGGAAAAGGAGAGGGCAGTGAAAGGGGGTGAGGTCTTAGAGGATGCGCATGGGGGACAGAAGGCGGATGCAGAAGGCAAGGTGGAGTGCAGGGCATTCGAGGATTTGGAGGGCTTTATAGAACCTGGGAGGGGCGGAAATCCAAGCAATGCTGGCAGAACAAAGTATGGGGCGGATCAAGGTTTTTTAGGTGTGAAGGCTGGTGGAAGGATCCAGTCCCCGTGTCTGGCCATACAGGAGTTTCAGGAGGCAGCGTCTATTGTGGACTTTGTGTTGGATTGTAAGGAGATGGTAGGTCCAGGTGAGGTGGCGGTCGAGTGTGAGCCCAAGGTATTTGAGGATAGGAGTGAGGTGGATAGGACCGCCATACATGGTGAGGTAGAAATCATGGAGATGGAAGGGGCGGGTGGTGCGGCCTATGATGATCGCCTGGGTCTTGGAGGGGTTTATGCGGAGGAATCACTGGTTGCACGTTGGGACCATTGAAGGGTAGAATAAAGGGCTAGGAAGGCGGTATCATCAGCACACTGGAGGAGATGAACAGGTTGGGGAGGTTTGGGCATATCAGCAGTGTACAGGAAATAGAGGAGAGGGGAAAGGACAGAGCCTTGGGGCACGCCAGCGGAGGGATAGAAGATACGAGAATTGGAATTGTGGATAGTGACATAGGAGGGATGACGGGAGAGGAAGGAAGCAACGAGATTGACTAAATTGATAGGGAGAGCATAGGTCTGGAGTTTGAAGACGAGCCCGGGATGCCAGACACGGTCGTAGGTGTTCTGGAGGTCAAGGGAAACAAAGATATCGGAGCGACGGGAGTTAAGTTGGAGGGAAAGAAGACTGGTAAGGTTAAGGAGCTGGTCGTCGGCTGAGAAGGAAGGTCGGAAGCCTCACTGGGTAAGAGGAAGGAGGTGGTGCTGGTTAAGGTGGCGGTGAATACGGCAGGAGATGATAGTTTCGAAGACCTTACTGAACATGGAGGTGAGGCAGATGAGAAGTTAAGAAGAGGTATCAGGGGGGGGTTTGTTAGGTTTAGGGAACAGCAGGACACGGGAAGTCTTCCACAGGTCGGGGTGGAGAGGAAGACATTGTACAGGGTAATGGCAAATGGCTCTGAACACTATGGGACTCAACTGCTGAGGTCATTAGTCCCCTAGAACATAGAACTAGTTAAACCTAACTAACCTAAGAACATCACAAACATCCATGCCCGAGACAGGATTCGAATCTGCGACCGTAGCGGTCTTGCGGTTCCAGACTGCAGCGCCTTTAACCGCACGGCCACTTCGGCCGGCTGTATAGGGTAGCAAGGACAGTTAGGAAGGATGAGGGGGATTCCTTGAGGTGGCGGTAGGTGACGCCATCATGACCTGGGGCGGTGTTGCATTTGGAGCGCAGGACGAGTGTGATGTCGTATGCGGTAATGGGTCGTTACACACTAGCTGGTTTTACTCTCCACGGCTTTAGTAGACATAAATAAGACGTTATTCACCTCGGCCAGCTATAAAATACATAACACTGAACGGCATTATGTCTCAGTTATGAATCATTAAAATACGAGAGGAGCTCAATAAGTAGTGCAACACGTTTGTTTTCTCGGCCAATTTTGGTTGACAAAGTGCTAAATTTGGTGTGGAACATCAAGGAAAATTGTCGCTTCAGTTCCTAAGGTTTCATGAAGTTCCGATAGGTGGCGGCACTATACATAACGTCTGTAACGGAGGTGCGAGCAGAGAATTGGCAGAGAACAAAAGCACGGTGAGTCGTTGGACGAGGCATCTGTCATAACCGCAAGAAGGTCGCGCAAACTTGGTCGATCTCCCACGCGCCGGCTTGCAGCGCACATCTGTCACTCCTGCAAAGATGGAACGTGCAGCCAACGTCAGACACTCTCATTCGAGGTGATCGACAGATCACAATCAAATAGGTCGCTGCTCAGCCAGACGTCTCTGTTGGTTGTGCTGACGCACTCGCTCACCAGTTGGGGCACTCAAAGATGTGCACTCCCGGAATTTCTCGCCGCCTAACAGAAGACCATACAAAGCAACGTGGCACAATCTGTGCGGAATTGTTTGCGTGCTGCGAGGCTAATCGAGATAGTTTTTTGTCGGACATTGTCACAGTCGATGAAATATGGGTTCATCACTTCGAGCTGGAAACAAAACGTTAATTCATGGAGTGACGTCCCACCACAACTCCTCCGAAGAAAAAGTTGAAAACCGCACCCTCAACCGGTAAAGTCATGGCGACGGTCTTCTGGGACACTGAATGCGTTATTCTGTTTGATGTCCTCCATCTTGACCCAACGATCAACTCTTAACTGTGTTGTGCTACCCTCAGGAAATTGAAGAAATGGTTTCGGCGTATTCGTCGCCATGAAAATGCCAACGAACTTATTCTCCATGACAACACAATGTCTTAGAGAAGTCTACTCACGCGAGGAGCTCACAAAGCTTCATTGACTGTTCTTCCTCGTCCACTCTGCAACCTGGTTGTATCACCTTCCGACTTGGATCTGCTTGGTCCAATGAAAGATGCACTCTGCGGGAAGCACTACATTGATGCAGTAGCACTTGGCTGCCACGTTGACCAGTAGAGTGGCACCAAGTGAGCATACAGGCCCTCCCAGTAAGATGGAGTAAGGGCGTCGCATTGAACGGAGATGATGTTGAAAAATGTCCGCCCTCGGTATCTGAGTGGTCAGCGTGACGGAATGCCAATCCTAAGGGCCCGGGTTCGATTCCCGGCCGGGTCGGAGATTTTCTCCGCTCAGCGGCTGGGTGCTGTGTTGTCCTAATTATCATTATGTCATCCCCATCGACGCGCAAGTCGCCGAAGTGACGTCAAATCGAAAGACTTGCACCAGGCGAACGGTCTACCCGACGGGAGGCCCTCGTCACACGACATTTTTATGTTGAAAAATAGGGGTTTGTAGCCAAAGAGTGGAGAATAAAAGGTGCATTGGAATCCTGAATAAAACCAAACTGCTTCAGAAAAAAAATGTTTTGCATTACATATTGAACGTGTCTCTTATATTAATGAGCTTGTCCCTCCCACCAAAAGAAGGAGATAATAAAACGTGATGTTAACATAGAAGCTTGGTTGAAAGCTCTCGTTTTGCGGGAATCTCTCATCACACTAACAAGCAAGTGAAAATACTTGACTGTGTCATCCAAAAGTCGTATACCGACACTAAAATGGCGTATTTCTGCTTGGTGCAGAGCTGATTCAAAGACATGTCTCCCGTCTACTATACGACAGTCATGGCTGACGCTACATTTTAGAAATTCCCTTTTATCTTCGGATTTTACTTAGAATTATGACTTTTATTTGCTTGTGTTTCTTGCGACATACGGCCTGACATGTAACGCTCCGGTGCTGCTACATACAAGTGCCGCCTTGCTTACTCTTATGATTATAAGTGACCTTTGATAAAAGTAAAACTGGAAGTTAACTGTCCAGCCAACGAGCAAAACGGAATTTCAGTCTCTTTATAAGCTACTAACGAACTCTAATTTTAGCAGTTTTTCCCAAAAGTATCACAGGCAGAATATAATACGCAATTAATGTTAATGCTTCTCGACAGGCTTAGGGATTCGGCAAGAATGAGGACCAGTTTTCAATTCTCCTCGGTCACGATATTGCTTAAAGGCTCATTACGTTAGGCCACGGTTGATTAGACGGGGTGCCTAGAAACCCGCTACCGGTTCTTGAGCTAATGGAGCAGAAAGCCGAGAGGCCAGATCAACAGCACAGATAAAGACGCTTTTCACGTTTAAGTAACAGGCGACGAAACAGCCAGCCGCTATAAAAGAAACAGGAACGTGAAAGAGAACAACATTTCTGTTCGCTTAAAAAATAGTTTCTTATGTTGCCGACGTTATTAGTAATTTACCTATCTGTATTTTTTAATTTTACTTCCGCGAGATTATGTGACACTTTAAATTACAAAATTCCTTGTATCTCTCACCTTTTTAAATCGCTGCGGTTTCGTCAACTACATTCGGGCGATGGATGACCCGGTCGCTTGGCCTTGCGTGCGACACTCTGACATGCTGAGGAGGGTGGTCTGCCAGTCACAGATAGAATTCAAGCGACCGACGGGTTGACGACTGACGCACCAGGCGGACTGAGTGTGGTTTTTACGCTGTCGTCTGGGTTAAAACGGGACTGGTTCCCCAAGTCAGGCTCGAAAGCACAGCACACTAACAGTTAAAACTCTGATACAAGCGTAACAATGTTTACAGAAACTTTCCAACATTAAAACTGTGTGCCAGTCTGGTACACGAACCCAGAACTTTGTATTTCGAGGGCAATGCTCTTACGATTCAGCTATCCACACATGACTAAGGAGCTTCATACACAGCTTCACTGTTCCCAACATCGCTTTCCTATTCTCCAAACTTCACATAAGAACGCCAGGGCCGTGGGTAAACTATTATTCTGCAATATCTGTTTTTGAAGAAATCGAAAAAGAAAACATTGTTGGAAACACTGACACAGCATACAGAAAATTCAAAACAGTCTTTGGTGAAATTAAGAGCAAGGACGGTAACATTAAGAATGTAATGAGAGTTCCACTATTAAATTCAGAGGAGAGAGTGAGTAGATGGCGTTTATGAGGGAAGGATTTGTCTGATGGCGCGACGGAAGAAGAAACAGGAGTTGACATGGAAGAGATGGAGAATTTAGTATTTGAATCAGAATTTAAAAGAGCTTTGGACGACTTAATACAAAAAAAGGAAGAAGGGATAAATAATATTCGATTGGGATTTCCAAAATCACTGGGGAAAGTGGCAACGAAACGGCTATTCCCGTTGGCGAAAACCCTCAGACCTTCGGAAAAGCTTCATCGACACAATTCCTAATACAGCAAGAGTCGACAAGTGCGAGAACACTGGATTTCGAAGAAAGGAGCGGCGGAGTAACTGTCTCTGAGGAAGCGGGAGTCCCAAGAGACGGGAAGGCCTTGGTGCTGAAAGGCCAGCGTTTCAGCAAACTGAGGATGTGTTAAGTGACCATCAGTTTGGCTTTAGGAAAGGTAACGGCATTGGAGAGGCACTTCTGATGTTTCGGTTGATAATGGAAAGATGGATGGAGAAAAGTCGTGACACGTTCATTGGATATGTCGACCTGCAAATAGCGTTCTACAATTTAAAATGATGCAAGATGTTTGTAATTCTGAGAAAAATTGGGGTAAATTATAGGGAGATTCAAAAATGGTTCAAATGGCTCTGAGAACTATGGGACTTAACATCTGTGGTCATCAGTCCCCCAGAACTTAGAACTACTTAAACCTAACTAACCTAAGGACATCACACACATCCATGCCCGAGGCAGGATTCGAACCTGAGACAGTAGCAGTCGCGCGGTTCCGGACTGAGCGCCTAGAACCGCGAGACCACCGCGGCAGGCTTATAGGGAGAGACGAGTAATATACAACAAGTTCAAGAAACAAGTGGGAATAATAAGAGTGGAAGACCAAGCACGAAGCGTTCGGATTAAAAAGGGTGTAAGACAGGAATGTAGTCTTTCGCGCCTACTGTTCAGTCTACACAGGTACGTTGAAGAAGCAATGACGGAAATAAAAGGACACAAGAATGGGATTAAAACTCTAGGTGAAAGGATATCAGTGACAAGATTTGTTGCTATCATTCCTATCCTCAGTGAAAGAGAAGAAGAATTTCAGGATCTGCTGCGTGGAATGTACAGTCTAATGAGTAAAGTATATGGATTGAGAGTAAATCGAAGAAAGCCGAAATTATGAGAAGTGGCAGAAATTAGAACAGCGAAAAACTTAACATGAGAATTGGGGATCACGATGTAGACGAGGTCTAGGAATTCTGTTACCTAAGCAGTAAAATAACCCACGATGGACGGAGCAAGAAGAACGTAAAAAGCTGGCTAACACTGACAAAGGGAATTCCTGGAGAAGAGAAGTCCACTAGTATTAACCATAGGCCTTCATCTGACGCAGACGTTGCTGAGAATATTATTTGGGGCACAACATTGTATGGTAGTGAAACATGGACTATGGGAAAACGAGAGCAGGAGGGTATCGAAGCATTTCACATGTAGTGCTACAGACGAATGTTGGAAATTATGCGGACTGATTAGATAAGGAATGAGAAGGTTTTCCACAGAATCGGCGAGGACAGGAACACATGGAAAACACTGACAAGAAGAAGTGAGTGGATGATAGCACCTGCTAAAACATGAGGGGAAAAGCTTCCATGGTACTAGAGGAGGAGGAGGAGGAGATTAGTGTTTAACGTCCCGTCGACAACGAGGTCATTAGAGACGGAGCGCAAGCCCGAGTTAGGGAAGGATGGGGAAGGAAATCGGCCGTGCCCTTTTAAAGGAACCATCCCGGCATTTGCCTGAAGTGATTTAGGGAAATCACGGAAAACCTAAATCAGGATGGCCGGAGACGGGATTGAACCGTCGTCCTCCCGAATGCGAGTCCAGTGTGCTAACCACTGCGCCACCTCGCTCGGTCCATGGTACTAGAGGGCGCAGCTGAGGGTAAAAACTGTAGAGGAAGACAGAGACTGGAATACTTGCTTTAAATAATTGGGGAAGAAGGTTGCAATTGCTATTCCGAGATGAACAGGATGGCATACGAGAGGAAGTCATGGCGGGCTGCATCAAACCAATGAGAATACTGATGACACCAAAGAAGTCCATTCCTCCAGGAGTATTAGTGCAGCAATAATGTAGACGCCGTAGAAATGGCTTGTAACCTCCCCACAAAATTATTAAAATGTACCATGAACCAAGTGTAACCTCCCCACAGAAATAATAATTAAATGAATTTTAAATATTGTAACCTCTGAACAAAATTGGCTCCCATTTATTATCTTCGTGCAGAAATGCATTCACATTCAATGTACCCACAAAATTCTTTTCTCATTTAGTGTTAAGTTCGAAACAGAAAAATTCCGAAACCACAAAATAATAAAAAAAATTCAGTAACCTGGTAAATTTTATGACGACAGCAGCGCTGCGCCACGGCCCTGTACTCTGAATAAAAAAGCAAAAATTCTTACCTCAATAAAAACTGCGAATATATCTGCTCTTACCTAAAAAATTTTCGGCACAGCTCCGTGCAATGCTGGCCTATGCTTTGTGATTTATGAAAGGAATAATTATCCATTGGATATATTCTTCAAATTGAAATGAATGCTTTTTTAAAAAAAAAATACTTTATATTATAAAAACTATTATTGGTGCATTTTTTTAAAAGAAATTGGATGACAGTTAACATACATTACTAGATATGCACAATGCTGCTTCTTTACCTTCTACAATAATAATCATCCTCGAGAGTCCCGACCAGAGCAGACTGCAGACAAGCGCAGACACGCGCCGACTACCGACTCACACAGACTACTCGAGACTACTGGAGACCAGCGACAAGCAACAACTAACTACATACTGCTCTCTGGTCAGAGACTCTCCTAAGTCTTGCCTGTTTCAGGCAGCGCATATAGCGCATACATCTTACAGGCTTAGTCACAGCGTAGTCAGAACGAAGGCAATATTCCCCGTACCAGTGTACGAGTTCCCGGTATGGTACAGTTTCAGTCTGCCAGGAAGATACTCCACTGTCGAGTAAAAGAAACGTTCCGCCAAAAACTTCCCAAATTGTGGCTAAGCATGTCCTCCTCACGGTGGTTAGATAGCACAGACACTGAATGACGAAGAACCAAGCGGCGGAGTAACTTTTTCTGAGGAACGGGGAGTCCCAAGAGAAGGGGGGGGGCCTTGGTGCTGAAAGACCGGCATAGTGGAGAAAGTAAAAATCAGTGGTGAATCAGTTTTGAAGATCTTGCTCGCTGAATACAGGGACTGCTCATACCCTTTCAAAAAATCCGCAATCAGAAAGCAACAGCGGAAACGTTGCAGCATTGTCTGAGGGCAGTGTGTAACAGTACGACCCGGAGACAAAGGAGCAAAGCATGCAGCGGTTACACGTGGTATCACCACCGCCAAAAAGCCGATGACGTAAGCGTCATAGGGTACAATTAAGTTGTTAAGTTGTGATTTGTGGAACTGGTCGTGGTGGACGCTTTCAGCCGCGCGGGATTAGCCGAGCGGTCTCAGGCGCTGCAGTCATGGACTGTGCGGCTGGTCCCGGCGGAGGTTCGAGTCCCCCTCGGGCATGGGTGTGTGTGTTTGTCCTTAGGATAATTTAGGTTAAGTAGTGTGTAAGCTTAGGGACTGATGACCTTATCAGTTAAGTCCCATAAGATTTCACACACATTTGAACATTTTCGGACGCTTTAAGAATATGCTCGTACGGGGAAAACCGCTGCAGGAGCATATTACCGATTCTACACAAGTCAGAGGTATAAATAAGAACCTCGTTATCTGACCCTCATTAATCCGGATTTCGTGTTTTTCTAGATTCATTTCTTGTTTCCTTTTCTTTTATTCTTTAAAATGGAAATTTGCAGTACACAGTTGGTATGGCGCGGTATATACAGCTGCTGATCGGCACCGCAGGCAGCATATAGATGGCCGCTCCAACGCTTCTAGCTGCCGTTACAATGGTCAGCGTAGCTCTGTTCCTTACACAGTTAAGAAGTTGTACAGGTATTGTTCTTTTGTTTCCGAGTTTTTAGTGTGAGTGAGTGATATGGCTTCGAAGCGAAAGAAAGTTGTTGTTTCGAAGGGGAAAAAGCTGGAAATACTAAACAGAATAGACAAAGGTGAACTGCTGAAGACCATAGCCGCAGAATATGGTGGTAGGGGCATCGACTATGCCAGTCTGGAATAGGAAACGAAAATTGAAGACTTCTGTTTCGGAATTACGACTAAAGATAGAATGCAGAATAGCGATATAGTAAAAAAAAAAAAAAAAAGCTGAAAATAAAACCCTGGTTGATGCATCATTCGTTTGGTTCAGTGAGAAAAAAGTGGATGGTGTTCCGATATCCGCTACAACCCGCCGAAAAACGTGCTACATCTGGACGCAAAGTGGCTTCTCATGGTGCACACTTTCAGTGACATGTAAAAGTGTCAATGAAATTTTCTAATACAATTGCGTGTCTCTTATACTGGTGACTAATTTAGAACTTAGCCTTCCGGACATATGTACCTGTTCAAGTCTTAGAAGTTTGGAAAATTCCGATCAGCCTGTATACAAACGTGTACAGCTTAACGTGCTGAATTATCAGGCTGTAACATGATTACAAGGGTTTCTGTTGTAATACTGTTATGTTATGGCCACCCCGATCACCGGATTTAACTGCTATGGACTACTTTTTGTGGGGTCGGAGGCAAAGTTTAATTTACGAGACGCCTGTAGAAACAGAGGAAGGTCTGCTGGTACGAGTTCTGGCCGCTGCACTAGAAATTGACGAGACACCAGATGGAATGGAGAGTGTGCACCAGAATACGCTTCGTAGGTACGTCTGTAACAACTCTGGTAACCGTCACATCGAACCGCTGTTGAAATGCATCAGTACTGTTCTGTACTTACAGTACACTGGGTTCCTTTTTGTTCTGGGATAACGTAAACACGTAATGTTTAAGTGTTAATGGAATCAAAAGTGGTAAATGGATGTTTCTTTATGTTTCCTGTCGAACTGTTGCCTAAAATTGTACTGTGACACGCCTGATTAAATTCCTCAAGCAGAAATGGATGAGTTAAACATCCAAATTGAAACGGAACGTTTCCGGACACGGGTTCCTTCCTTCACGACTCCTAGAAGTTAGTAATGGGAATTTCCGAACACCCTGTATTGTAGCACATAACGGAGTTTTTGCATTAATATCATATTTCCGGATTATTCGGACTTCCGGCAATCCAGACTGCATCCGGTCCCACCTGGTCCGGATAAACGAAATTCTTGTGTGCATGCTGTTTCTCTGAGCTATCAAATTGTGACTCAACACCGTATTCTTCTGACTGGGCACAGACTTCGTCCTGTTTCCTGAGATGAGGAAACAATCGCGTTGCAGAATGACTATGTGACGAATTTCGAGCTGTAACGTTTCCTCAGCTGCCAAAATGCAGACTTCGGTGTCTCCACCAAGTCTGACTATTGGTAAAATGTGTGGTATCGAAGGGTGTATGTGTGTAGAAGGGCTAACAGCATCACCACCTTGTCTTTTTATTATGACGGCCCCCTCATAATGACGGCTACTGGAGAGAAGCGAGCGTGGCTGACCTGCGCGGCCGACAGGCAGCACGTCCACAGAGACGACGGCGATGCTGAAGCGCCGCTCGCTGGGGTTCTCAGGCTGGTCGGAGGCCTCCACGAAGAGCGCGTGCCGGCCCACGGAGAGGCGCGCCCCCGCGGCCACGGCCACCTCGCCGCTCTGCGCGTCCACCGTGAAGGCGGGCGCCGCGACGCCGCCGCTGCCGTTGCCGCCGCCGGCCGCCTGCACGGCGAACACCACCTGCCCGTTGCGGCCCAGGTCCACGTCCGTCGCCCACACCTGCAACCCGCCACCGCTGTCACACTCTGCGCGAGGCGCACCAAGACAAAACTTTGAGTACCACTGTCACCAGCAGGCATTGGAGGTCTCTGGACGTTACAACGTTTAAACAGTCGTTTGGATCCACGGGGCGAAATATAAAGACAAAGAGATAACCTCCTCACACAAAATACACTGAATCGCCAAAGAAACTAGTTTAGGCATGCGTATTCAAATACAGAAATATGTAAACAGGCAGAAGGTGGCACTGAGGTCAGAAACGCCTATATAAGACAGCAAGTGTCCGGTGCAGTTGTCAGATCGGTTACTGCTGTTACAATGGCACGTTATCAAGATTTAAGTGAGTTTGAACGTGGCGTTATAGTCGGTTCACGACCGAGGTAGCGATGAAGTGGGGTTTCGGGTAAAACATAAAATGTCCGACATCGCTGCGGCAGGAAAAAGATCCTGCGAGGAGGGAACCAACGACGACTGAAGAGAATCGTTCAACGTGATAGAAGTGCAACCCTTCCACAAACTGCTGCAGATTTCAGTGCTGGGCCAACAACAAGTGTCAGGGTGAGAACCATTCAACGAAACATCTTGGATATGGGCTTTCGGAGCCGAAGGCCCACTCGTGTACTCCTGATGACTGCCCGAAACGAAGTTTAACCTCTCGCCTGGGCCCGTCAACAGCGATACTGATGACTGGAAACATGTTGCTTGCTCGGAAGAGTTTCGTTTCAAATTGTATCGAGCGGATGGACGTGTGCGGGTATGGAGACAACCTCATGAATCCATGGACTACGCGTGCCAACAGGGGGATGTTCAAGCTGGTGCAGGCTCTGTAATGGTGTGGGGCGTGTGCAGTTGGAGTGATATGGGACCGCTGATACCTCTAGATACGATTGTGAGAGTAACACGTAGGTAAGCATCGTGTGTGATCACCTGCATCTCTTCATGTCCAACAGACTTTGGCAATTCCAGCAGGACAATGCGACAACCCATACGTCCAGAATTGCTACAGAGTGGCTCCAGAAACACTCTTCTGAGTTTAAAAACTTTCGTTGGCCACAAAACTCTCGAGACATGAAAATTACTGAGCATATGTGGCATTCCTTGCAACGTGCTGTTCAGAAGAGATCTCGATCCCCTCGTACTCTTACGGATTTGTGGACAGCCCTGTAGAATTCAGGTGTCAATTCCCTCCAGCAGTACTTCAGACATTAGTCAAGTCCATGCCATATCGTGTTGTGGCACTTCACCGTGCTTGCGGAGGCCCTACACGATATTAGGAAGGTGTAGAATTTCTTTAGATATTCAGTGAATTAGCGACTCCTTAAAGAAGCAGACTGTTCGCTATGGAATACTCTAAATAGTTTAGAATTGGTGCCAGGAGGTCATATGATTACCGTTGACACAACATATGTCAGTGAAATGAAATAGGCGCAGTGAGACGAGTCGGTGTGGAGCCATCACACAGTGGCATTTAGGAGCCATGATTATATATCCACGACCATCTATCAATGGGGACGTCCAGTATGTCTACAAAGTATCGCATACCACTAGCAGTCATGTAGCATGGCGTAAGGACAATGGTCATAAAAAAATACTACCTGACAAAGACAGGAAACGAGTGAAATGATATTCAATATTCATTCAGGCCTGTCACAAAGAGAAATAGTAAATATAACAAATAAATTTGAAAAATGGAGCCCAACGTTTATCAGCGTTATTGTGATTCATCCGCTAACCTCAATGCATTTAAAGAAAGAAATACTTGAATGAACATTGCATAAATGTTTGTCATCGATATGCCACAACTATAGGAATCATGCTACACGCTTGAGGTATCATTAGATGCGTGTGTGCACCGTGATACCCTGTATAACACTGAGCTGTCTACTATCTAGGTTATGGAAGTCGCCCTGCAATGTGTCCTTGACTATCGCATCGTAGACTGCTTGCTACACATTTGCGAATATTTCCTGCACGAATACTGCTAAAATTAGACGCTTCTACGATGTCCGGATCAGCTGGCGGTCACCTCCGCGGATACGAATGCCCGTTCATGTAGTCGAGGTCGCAAACGTACGACTGTGCCGTGGCTCTCGACTCGGAGGTACGCCTATGCGAATTCTGGTGGCGGTAGAAATTTTCACCACCAGTTTTTGGCCGGTTAGTGGAGTAGATGTGGTTACGCAAAATTCCTGATATCCAGACTTTATGTGAATATTCTGGATTCATTGCAAACCTGTGAGCGATGTCTTATAAAGTGAGGGGATATGGCCCTGTCGATAGTGGTCCGTCCGTCGGATGGGAACTTCGAGTCCGGCGGTCCCCACGGTGTGTATTCGAGAGGAGTGGGCTACGCGTCGGCACCGGGTGTCAGCCCTTCTCTATAATCACTGCGCTACATGAACATGACACTATACTACACGCACAGCCATTACCGTCACCTACACTCAACAGATACACAATTGTTCACGGAGGAAGAGAATTCTCTCTAATTATGCGACTGAACATCCCCTAGGAGTTTCCAAGCGCCATATCACTCTTCTCTGATGTCGTGTATATCCGGCACCTCTACCTGATTTTCTGCAATTCTTCGATTACAGTGGTTTCGTCAGTATTTCTGCAGCCATAAATACGGTAGTGATGTCGTAGACGGGAAGAGTTGAAGAAAGTAAGAATTCCATCACGGGAATGACACACAGCGGCACTATTACATTAAGGAAGGATACAAGTAAGTGAGGAAAGCATGACGTGGAAATCTATGGATATGATTTTAAGTGGTTGTGATATCGGTATACACATCATATGGGAAATTCCGGGAGCTCTTAAGTTTTTAGCTCGGAGCATGCGATGAGAACAAATATCTTATATGATCTTCATTATTACAACTACTTCCTTAATGAAATGGTAATAGAGTTTAACTAACGAGAGATTCAATAGAACTGAAAATGATCAATTAATTTTCTCCAATGAGCACTGAGAGGCAACGGCCTTGCCGCAGTGGATACACCGATTCCCGTGAGATCACCGAAGTTAAGCGCTGTCGGGCGTGGTCGGCACTTGGATGGGTGACCATCCAGGCCGCCATGCGCTGTTGTCATTTTTCGGGGTGCACTCATTCTCTTGATGCCAATTGAGGAGCTACTCGACCGAATAGTAGCGGCCTCGGTCAAGCATACCATCATAACGACTGGGAGAGCGGTGTGCTGACCCCACGCCCCTCCTGTCCTCATCCTCAGCTGAGGATGACACGGCGGTCGAATGGTCCCGGTAGGCCACTCGGGCCTGAAGACGGCGTGCAATGAGCAATGATTTGTTCACTTGCAAATGACTTTTACTTTGATGAAAAAAGCCATTTCTAGAGCTTATCAGCGTGTGGGCGTCGACAGATTTTATGGTAATGAAACTGTTCGCCTGCAATCGCTTTATCCCTCTAGTGCACGACTGGTTTTTTTTTCATTTTTTTTTTTTTTTAAGGAAACCAGTTGCAGAACGGAAATGTTTCTGGGAGTAGCGCCTGATACACGAAGTCCAATGTAACAAGCTGAATATCGAAAAATTGATTTATTCAGTATTTTAGGTTTGTTGCCATACAGCATCAAATCGAAAGTATTGATTCGTTATTTATCGTTGAGTTAGAGAGACATGGAAACACAGTCTACACTATCGTTAAGCATCATTTAACACAAATTAAAAATCTAACTAGATGTATTCTAAATAACAGAAATAATTTACTCTTACAGTTTCTAACGTGTGTGTCTACGTACACTCGACCTTCAACAAATATTATCGATTATAAACTCTTTTTGCCAACACAATTATACTAAACACAGTCTAGCACGATGCAGCCAGACTGTGTGTATTGCCGATCGGCGTCATCGTATATGTGCGAGTGGTGTCCTTAACATTAACGTAAATTTAGGGTTTGTGAACAATTGGCAGCACAATGGGATTGAGGGTTAAAGGGAGGGTAGGTGCATGTTTTGGCACCGGCTGGGTAGCATTAGGAACAGCTAACCCCGAGCATGCGCCGCCGTTACTCAGACTAAAGGAGAAGACATGTACGCCATTTTCATATCACTGCTGCCGACGTGTGCTTTGAAGGGCTTCTTTATTATGTCAGCCGTAATTGAAATCAGATCTCTGATTCGTTTTCTAAATGCAACGAAAGTTAAACAAAAGGAAATTCATCGGCAAATCTGCGAGGTTTACGGACAAAATGCTATGAGTGATTCAATGGTTAGAAGATGGGTCAGACCGTTCAGTGAAGGACGTGATCCAGTGCACGATGAAGAACGAAGTGGACGCCCGTCTGTGGTTACTGATGAAGTAGTTCACAGAACTGAAGAGAAGATTAAGCACAACCGTAAGTTTACACTTAGTGCTCTTGCTATGGAAGTTCCGCAAATCTCACGATCACTAATTCATGAAATTGTTACTGAAAAACTGAAATTTCGAAAACTTTGCTCAAGTTGGGTACCCAAAATTCTTACTGAACAACACAAAAAAAGACAACGGATGGGTACTGCACTTCAGTTTTTGACACACTACAACGAAGAAGGCGATGGTTTACTTTCTCGAATATTAACGGGGCATGAAACTTGGGTATCGTACGACACCCCTGAAACAAAACGGCAATCAATGGAGTGGAGGCACACTACATCCCCAACGAAGGTTAAGCCTAAGCAAATCTTGACACCTCGAAAAGTCCTGTGCATCGTTTTTTGGGACAGAAAAGGCTTACCACGAGGCCAAACAGTCAATGCACATGCTTACTGCGAGACCATTAAGAAACTGAGAAGCGCAGTACAGAACAAGCGCTGAGGATTGCAGTCAAAAGGTGGTGTTTTTTTTTTTTCACAACAATGCCCGACCTCACATGGCGAATGTGACCAAACAACTCTTACGGGAAATTCACTGGGATGCGTTTGATCATCATCCGTAGAGCCCGGACCTCGCTCCTAGCGACTTTCATCTCTTCTTACACCTAAAATCTGTCCTTGGTGGTCAACATTTCAACGACAATGACGAGCTGATAGAACATGTTACACATGGTTGAATACACAGGCGGCAACCTTCTATGAAGAATGCATACAAAAACTTGTGCCACGCTATGACAAGTGCCTACAAAATTTCGGAAGCTATGTAGAAAAGTAGTTTAACAGCTGTAGATTTTTGTACAGTAAACATTTTTTCTGTATCTGTACATGTTTGGTTTATATAACCAAACGGAACTTACTTTGTGGACATACATTGTACCTGATGCTAAATGTGTCAGCGAGAGAAAGTTCAGAAATTAAGTTGAAAGTGTTAATGAAGTTGCTAAGTGCTCTCAACCTCAAGTACTGGAAAAATAGAGTCTGCCGTGACTTACACTGCCCCAAGACCTATTCACAGTTTCTTACTGTGATACTTGTCGGACATAATGGTCTAGAGGTACACGCACATTGCATTCCGCTACGGAAGATCATTATGTTCGGTCAGAGGGTTGGCTACCCTCTGCAAAATAACTTAGTGATTTACTCAATGATGAAGTTGAAGGGGTGTCATGTGACGTCCACCCAGATAAAATGACGAGAACAGTGACGAACAAAATGGAAAAAAAAGGCGTTAAAGCGCTTGACAGGAAACGAAGAGGATACGGGATCGAAACCCTGCCGGATCTTCAATTTTTCAGTCTGCTTTTAACTCAGGCTTCACTTCTCAAGGACGTGAAGATTCGTCAGAAACGACAGGTGGTTCGGATTCCACTTTAAACTGCAGGCCCCCTTCCCCCTGTCGGGTAACTGCTGTAGACATGCAGGTCGCCGAAGTGCCGTCCAATGGGATGACTTGCACCAGACCAGTGAGCCACACTATATTCAAGCACTTGTCTTACTGTGTTAATCTTTTAACATAAGATTATGGCTCTTAATGAGTAGATTATGACAGCATTCGGTCTATATGTGAAATATTAAAAATCAAATATTAGTTGTCCCTGGAAAACGTTAGATAGGCAACCTGCAATGAAGAAGCCCGGAGCGCGCTGTAGGGGGGATGTAAGCGGCATTGCAGTGCCCGGTAGACCTTACCTTTCCGATGACGGTCCCTGGTGCGGCGTCCTCGCGCACGGAGAAGGAGTAGAGGTTGTCTGGCTGGAAGGCTGGGTTGTTGTCGTTGGCGTCGAGCAGCGTTACCTCGACGGCGACGCGGCTGGCGGCGGCGGCGTCGGGGGCGGCCACGCTGGGGGTCTTCTCGCGCGCCACCACCGACATGTGCAGTGACGGCCGCGCCTCGCGGTCCAGCTTGCTCTGGTCGCGCACCGTCAGCCAGCCAGAGTCCGCCTCCACCGAGAACGCCTGCTCATGGTCCTCCAGCTCGAACCAGAACTCTGCGTTCTCGCCCTGACAACGTAACAACCGCTGACGTCGCTCCAGCACAAAACATTTGCAGAAGCTACGCTGCCATTACACAAACAGCTATTCAGCTTGTAATGATATTAAAAACTGAAAGTACCTGCAGTATACCACACGTAGCGAACGCTACAGGCAGTTACTACTTCCGTAAAAGATAAACGTGTGCTTTAACACACTGTTTGTGTATGCCAATAGATATCATCACCTTTGTTACCTGAGCGGCAACTACACTACTGGCCATTAAAATTGCTACACCAAGAAGAAATGCAGATGATAAAAGGGTATTCATTAAATAAAAATATTATACTGGAACTGACATGTGTTTACATTTTCACGCAATTTGAGTGCATAGAGCCTGAGAAATCGGTACCCAGAACAACCAATTCTGGCCGAAATAACGGCCTTGATACGCCTGGGCATTGACTCAAACAGACCTTGTATGGCGTGTACAGGTACAGCTGCCCATGCAGCTTCAACACGATACCACATTTCTTCAAGAGTAGTGACTGCCGTATTGTGACGAGCCAGTTGCTCGGCCACCATTGACCAGACCTTTTCTGTTGGTGAGAGATCTAGAGAATGTGCTGGCCAGGGCAGCAGTCGAACATTTTCTGTATCCAGAAAGGCCCGTACAGGACCTGCAACATGCGGTCGTGCATTATCCTGCTGAAATGTTGGGTTTCGCAGAAATCGAATGAAGAGTAGAGTGACGGGTCGTAACACATCTCAATTGTAACGTCCACTGTTCAAAGTGCCGTCAACGCGAACAAGAGGTGACCGAGACGTGTAACCAATGGCACCCCATACCATCACGCCAGGTGATACGCCAGTTTGGCGATGACGAATACACGCTTCCAATGTTCGTTCACCGAGATGTCGCCAAACACGGATGCGACCATCATGATGCTGTAAACAGAACCTGGATTCGTCCGATAAAATGACGTTTTGCCATTCGTGCACCCAGGTTCGTCGTTGAGTACACCGTCACAGGCGCTCCTGTCTGTGATGCAGCGTCAAGGGTAACCGCAGCCATGGTCTCCGAACTGATAGTCCATGCTGCTGCAAACGGCGTCAAACTGTTCGTGCAGATGGTTGTTGTCTTGCAAACGTCCCCATCTGTTGACTCAGGGATCGAGACGTCGCTGCATGATCCGTTACAGCCATGCGGACAGGATGCCTGTCATCTCGACTGCTAGTGATACGAGGCCGTTGGGATCCAGCACTGCGTTCCGTATTACCCTCCTGAACCCATCGATTCCATATTCTGCTAACAGTCATTGGATCTCGACCAACGTGAGCAGCATTGTCGCAATACGGTAAACCGCAATCGCGATAGGCTAATATCCGACATTTATCAAAGTCGGAAACGTGATGGTACGCATTTCTCCTCCTCACACGAGGCATTACAACAACGTTTCACCAGGCAACTCCGGTCAACTGCTGTTTGTGTATGAGAAATTGGTTGGAAACTTTCCTCATGTCAGCACATTGTAGGTGTCGTCATCGGCGCCTACCTTGTGTGAATGTTCTCAAAAGCTAATCAGTTGCATATCACAGCATCTTCTTGCTGTCTGTTAAATTTCGCATCTGTAGCACGTTATCTTCGTGGTGTAGCAATTTTAATTGACAGTAGTGTATACAGATGACAACGCCATCAGCTGTGTTTTCCGTAGAGTACAAACTGAAAAATGTGAGCGCGGGACACCAAATGTTGACACATTCATGTAACAGTACTGGAAATGTATAGCTGTAGTTCTATCAGCTTAAGTGAAGTGGATAGATGCACTTAAAATTAGGCCTACGTCTGTCATTGCTCATCTGCTCTCCGGTTGTCCCAGCACGGTATGATGCTGTGTGGCTTTCCGACGTTGTAATTCGTAGGACTGTTGGGTTTATTACAAGTAACGGTCAGCAGAAATTCGAACCCACTCATATCGTTGATACGGAAGTTCTCAAATAATTTAAAGTTAATTCACCTTGAATGACTAGGATAATCAATCCCAAACATGAGACGAGGTCTGTTCGTATATAATTATGGAAATACTGTTTTGCTTTGAGCAAACACTAATCTCTCTTTTGAAGTTACACCATCGTCACTGGATTCATTTATTTTCTGTCAAATAACACGTAAAGAAATTTTGCATCTTTAGAAATATATTTTTTTACATGTTATTTGGCAGAAAATAAATGGGTATTACGAAAAACCACCCTTTGCTGCAAATTTCACTTTTTTTATTCACACGATGACTGGTTTCGGACTGGGAACCATTTTCAAATTATCGTAACTCAGTCAAAAACGCTATTTCAGAAAATCCAAAATCCATGTCAAAAATATGCAAACTAACAGTTACAGCACTGTTAACTGTTCGTTTGACACCGTTTTTGCATTTTCGGGAGTACAATTTTTGACTATATTACGATTTGAAAATGGGTTCCGGTCCGAAACTAGTCATCAAGTAAATAAGAAAAGTGAAATTTGCAACTTTGGATGGTTTTACGATGTACTGATTAACAGTAGTTGATGACCTACAGCTATTCCAGCATGCTGGAAGGTCGTAGAAAATAAATGAATCCAATAGCGTTCGTACATTTTTGGGTATTTCACAAACAGAGTTTCTGTTTGCAAAATATAGAACCGTATTTCTATAGCCATATATCAGAAAGTAAATACGGAAAACAGGGAGCTTCAATCACAAGACAGAAAAAATGGTTCAAATGGCTCTGAGCACTATGGGACTCAACTGCTGTGGTCATAAGTCCCCTAGAACTTAGAACTACTTAAACCTAACTAACCTAAGGACAGCACACAACACCCAGCCATCACGAGGCAGAGAAAATCCCTGACCCCGCCGGGAATCGAACCCGGGAACCCGGGCGTGGGAAGCGAGAACGCTACCGCACGACCACGAGATGCGGGCACACAAGACAGATGTCTGCTCATGCTGAAGGAGATGCTTTCCTGGAACATGTTGTCTCAGGGGACGAAATGAGTGTCACAGAAAACAAAGGCAGTGATCAGAATGGTGGACTACGATTTCTCCGATCTAGAAGTCGTTCAGGTCTATAGTATATGGTCCTTTTCACTTACTTTAGTAATCTGAATGGGCCGGTTTCGGAAGGCTACTATGAGAGTGATGAAACGCAAAATGGAGACTGGCACAGTGCAGTGACTGAAAAGGTAGTGAAACAACGACAAAGACCGTAACAGATGACTTATGACTAGAGACAATCTTCTCCTTCATGACAACGGTCACCGGCATATCCTAACTACAGATCGATGTGATTCTCAAATTCCATCTTCAACAACATGTTTTCTAAAACTCTGGTCACGCTCCTTCGCATCAGCTTGCGCCTGTATTCCCCACAGATGCTTTGAACGTCCAGTGATTACGAGTTTAAAAATGCGATGGAGCCCTATCACACATTATTTCCTGAGCAAAAATGTTGATGCAATGATCTATGAAATGTTATCAAATGTGAGTGATGGCATCAAAAAGTGATTTCATTATAAATTGCCAATGGAGATGTATGTTTCACAATTAAATTAGTTTTCTGTTGATGCAACGATATAGGAAATGTTATCTAGTGTGAGCGATGGTATCAAAAAGTGATTTCATTATGCATTACCAATGGAGGTGTGTATTTCACAATTAAATTAGTTTTCTGTTGCGTTATGAAATACAGTTGTAGCGTGCAAACAAGAAAGTATTAATAACACCATCTTACAAAGAAAAACCATCAGTTTCTTAAATCTCTTGAAATAAATTGAATAAAATAGTAAACTGCTTTTGGTGTTAATACTACACGGGAGATACTGAAATTAGTAGACGAAAGGAAAAAATGCCATAAATTCAGCAGACGAAAGAGTATACAATGTACAAAATGACGTGAATAACGGTAAGTGCAAAATGGCTAAGCAGGAATGGTTAGATTACAAATGCAAGGCTGTAGAAGCATGCATAACTAGGAAAAATAGATGCTCTCGATAGGAAAATTAAAGGAACCTTCGCACAAAAAAAAAAGCAGGTGTACGAATCACAATAGCTCAGATAGGATCCCAATAGGGGAAAGGTCGTTTAAGTTGACGAGGAGTCCCAGATGACGAACGTTGAATTTCTCCGATAACTTTACTGATGCTGCTAAGTGCACTATGGTATTTCTTCCTTAGCGAGCTCTGCAGGCATGTCTGTTGAACCACATTCGCTTGGTCATTTTTTTTTTAATTGAAAACAGAAGCTTGGAAGTGGACGCTGTTTTTGTAACAAATTTTTCTACGGATTAAATAAATTTTCTGTAAGTAATAGGTTTACAGTAATGAATATAAGTTAATTCATCTCAAGCCTTATAGATTTACTGATGGTTTAACAACGATTTAATTAAATTATCCTGTAAGACCTGGGGCATGTTTAAGTATGTATCCAAAATGTCGACTGCGGTTAAGATAGCGAAGTATGCAGAGGCTAAGACGGCGAATTCGTCATCATACCTCTTCTCTCTGTTTCCATGCTTCTCATACCTTTGTTATTCTATAGTCGTGTCATTATGATTACAGGCTACGAATAATCTTTCTTCCTAATATACATTCTCCTCATGAACAAACATGAGTGGAGTGTTTATAAGGTTATAAGGAAGAGAGATCGACTGAAATGGAGCAACGGATCAATGAAAGAAGCGGTGCAGCACGTAACAAATGGAAATCTTGTTAAACCATCAGAAAGAAATTCAATATTTATATATACTGGGGGTTTTAATGGGTTCCAGGAGAAAAATTAACTGGAGATGGAAACTCATGCTTGAAACTGTCATCCACCAGGGCAACACAGCATGGCATTCATACGAGATAAGGCATTTCTACGCAGAAGCTAGCTCTAGCTTATCCACTAGCGATCGTGGTCATCAGTCGCGATCAATGAGTAGCAAAAAACATTGCAATACGTTCTGCCTACGGTCCGTCAGTGTACAAGGTCACGTTTGCTGCCGAAGGGATGGCCTACTAACAGGCGCCGGCGAAAACAATTTCGATGCTGTGTAGCGTCGTTGGATGACGCTTCCAGACACATATTCCTATCCTCGATTCTTTCCTAAAGACACCCTCTACAATCCCTCCAAGTGCATCGCAGCATTTCTTGGTCGTTCTATAGATAGTACAACGAAGCGCCTAGAAAAATCAGTTTCAGGTTCCTTCTTTTACTTGAGGCTTGGTAACAACGCAGACCAAATTAAAATTTCAGCGCACTGATCAGCCACTCAGGTCACTTTACAAAAGTAATGTATTTTGTAAAATTGTCGCAAATAAGGCTGCAACTGTATTGGACCTCGTGACATTTCCCAGATTAGAGAAGAACGAGCGTTGCCGCGGGTACATTACAGAGCGGCTGGGCGGCCGGGTGACGGCTGCGAGTCACGACTCGGCACGCCTTCGCAGCCTCCCAGCACGACGCGCGCCTCACTTCGCCTGCCAGCAGCAACCCCGCCACTTGTGTAACTGCTATGCAGGGGGCACGACTGAAGTGATTGCGGTCGCGAACAGCACGTGCTTAGTGGTTCGTCGCCTGCGAGTCCAAAGACGCAATTACGAAACTTAATCTGCCTCTCTTACCGCCGCGAGCCTCTGTTAAAGCGCCACATTGCAACGAACCAGCCCTGCTGTCATAAGCTTGCACAACTCTAGTGTTTCTTCCGACAAAGGCAAAAATTTCAAATAGAGTGTACTTGCTCAAATGCGCTAGCAATAATGCACTGCAGGCTTTCTCAGCAGCTGTTCACTTCTATCAATATTTCCGCCCTTAGAGGCTATTGGTAATGTATAGACTTATTTATTAACGTTTTGTCCCCTTTTGCGGAAATATTTCCAAGACTAATCAAGGGTAAAGCCATCAAACAGAAATGTTTTTCTGCGCGTTGATCGCATTGGAAAAATTCTGGTAACATTCGCAGGGGATAATGGATAACTTCCTAGTATCTTTACTAGACGTACGTCTTTGCTTGATGAAAGCTGGTGTGCAAAAGATTGAGCGAAGTTGTGGCCAAGAACGAAGAGAACTACTAAGATCTATTTATCCGAACACAAGGGGAACTGTCACTTTGGGCAAATTATTAAGTTGACCGTAGCCGGAATTGCTTTAGAGTAAAGACCATGAAATAATATTTCATGAGGTTAGCGTTTAAACAAGGACAACACATTACCATGGCAGCTTGCACAGAGAAGCATTATTAAGTTATAAATATGATAATAATTTTAATAGAAAGGAAAACAGAATACGAACAAATAAAATATGGAAGACGATTTTCCACAAAGGAATTAATTCTAATTATCGATCGTGGGCTTCATGTCATTCGCCAAGAAACATCATAAGCAATCAGCATCAGATGACGAATTATGCTGTCTTGTAAATAGCTTGTACGTCACTACAAATCTGCGATTCCTTGAGTTTTCTACGCAGTTGTTAGTTTTTCCTCTCTGAATACTAATATAAAGTAGACGGGGCGAAACGTTAGTGAATAGTACCACGGCGTCTAATCCGGAAGTCTTAGCAGAATTACTGATGTCTAATTTTTACAATTCTAGCTCTGCAGAGAAGTGAAAGATATTCGTGCACTAATGCTGGAAACCAGTTCATATAGTTTTGTACTTAGACTTCCGTGAGATACTGACGCTTCTTCAAGCCTCTTCCAGTTCCCTTTACACACCATATCTGCAACATCCTTCTGAGAGTGAAAGAAGCCTGCAGCCACTTATCACTTTCGATGTCGCTGTTCGTAAAATCTAACAACATTCCTTCATCCTCCATAAGCATTCTAGTACAAGCTGCACTATTTTTTAAAAACAGTATATTTGGTATACTAATGAGTAGGAGCCATTCATTTGTTTCACCCATATATGACGTATGTCATCCTTCCACTTCGTGTACCCATGCAGTCTGACATTTAAATGACATGACTCATCACAATTGTGATTTTAATCACTTTGTCACGGGCTAAAGATGTTTTTCATATTTGGTGAAGTGCTGAAATTTACACTATTTTCATATCATATGTTATTACATACATTTAATTGTTTAATGTACGGCATCGTATATTTATTGACTATTCCAAAACCACTCCTTGGCACTGGGGTAATGTAAACAGCTCTCTTTGATTTGTTGTTGGGCAGCGACACAGTGAAACTACGTGTGGTAGTTTGCTTATCATACCACTTGAGCAGATCCGTCTCCGCAAGTATATCGGCAATGTGTCTGATGATAATACAAAAGACCCGACGTTTGACGCTCAGGTTTGCCAGTGCTGTTATCTGGACGATGATGATGATGATATTTGGTTAGTGGGGCGCTCAACTGCACGGTTATCAGCGACCTTATACAGTCCAAATCTTTTCAATGACCACTCTCACCACTTTCCCGAATGATGTTAGTGGAGGACAAGACCAACAACCAGTTCCCGGCCGGTGAAAATCGTCGACCCCGCCGGGCATCAAATCCGGGACTCCGAGATCAAGAGGCAGCAATGCTAGCCACTATACCACGAGATGCGGATGCACATGAACGAGAGCACTGGAACAGACCGGTGCAGACATGTGAATAGTTATTTGAGGGAGATGTAGTGGGCCTGATTTCAAAAGCAGAGTTCAATGGCCGGTCAATTAGTCTGCCTGCAACATACCATCCAATACTGCCGTCCAATGAATTTTCAGGACATAAAATGAAATAACAGCCCCTTGAAAGATTTATTCGAATCAGAAACAGCTGCCAACGTGAGTAACTTGTAAGCACACATTACCTCGGAGTAGTGAAGCAACTTAAATCACTTAATAAAAAAAAGTCTTCCGATCCAGAATGTCCACCAATAAGGTTCCTTTCAGAGTATGCTGATGCAATAGCGCATACTTAAAAACCATATGAAACCTCTCTTTCGACGATAGATCCGTACTCAAAGACTGGAAAGTTGCACAAGTCACACCAATATTCAAGAAGGGTAGTAGTAGTAATCGTTTTAAAAATTTGAGCCTAACGTAGTCAAAATTTGTTGAATGTCAGAGCAAACATTTATTCTCATGAGATAGTAGGTTTTATGAGTGAAAGCTTCCAATAGCTAATAGCAGTAAGTCTGATACGAAAGTACTGTTCCCCTTATTTTAAAAAAAAAACAGCCTTTTTATGCAACATCTTTCTCAATCGAATCAGGACGTCAAAATAAATCAGTTCTGAAAGATAATTTCTCCTAATAAACGATATTTTAATTAATATTAAATAATTAAAATATCAATAAAAATACATCAGTTTTCCAAATGCATTCCCTGTCACTAACCTAATTCCACATGTGTACTCCCCAAATCAATGTCACGTAATATACCTAATAATAACATTCAATTTAATATTTATTTTGGCAATTTTGGTGTAAATTTTGGTCTTTAAGTTCTTTAGGAATTCTACCCTCCTTTCAACCCACTTCAAACAACATATCAGAAACGTGGCTTCTTTGCATGCGAAACATACAGACTATGATGATCTCCCATTTATTTAACGGTGCAATGAACCACACAGAAAACTGTCTTTGGCTTAAATTAACAAAATGGAAAATATAAATTGGGCTAAGAGTTTTTTTGCGACGTATACCTCAGTTGAAGCAGTAACAAAGACGACTGGACCCACCGCTTCAATATAGGCTGCTTCTGATAAAAGAGGGCAGAGTGTGGCAGTTCAAATCGTTCAAATAGCTCTGAGCACTATGGGGCTTAGCATCTGAGGTCATCAGTCCCCTAGAACTTAGAACTACTTAAACCTAACTAACCTAAGGACATCACACACATTCATGCCCGAGGCTGGTTTCGAACCTGCGACCGTAGCGGTCACGCGGTTGCAGACTGAAGCGTCTAGAATCGCTCGACCACACAGTGTGTGGCAGTCAGTGGACATGTGATTAACCGTCATTCTGGAATTTGTAGCCAATTTCTAAGTCGTAGCATATTTATTTTAGTTGCAAGCCGAAAATAAACAATCAATACGCAAAGTTTCTTTCTCAGTCACCGATAAATAACATCAAAATATCCTCAGAAGGGGAAGAGGATGAGCGGGTTAGTTGAGAGCTATCAGGCCCTGTCTTACATTTAACCGCCTGGTTACATATTTGCATTAAATTTGTTACGTCGAGCGTGTTACAAAAGGCCTTGCAGCTAATGTAAAATTCGACACTTAAAAATAACAGGGACATAAAAACTGTAAACAACAACAGAAATATCAGAAATAAACACAGTTAATGTTCGAATATGAAACGTAAAACAGCGAGGACGAACTGTAGGTAGGTACGCTTAAACTGTGAGCGCTGGTAGCAGTGGACATGAGAGAAAGCATGCAAGAAATAGAGAGAGAGGTCGAGAAGTAGAGAAAGAGGAATTAATAGAAAGGTAGCCCGCCCGGTTGGCCGTGCGGTCTAACGCACGGCTTTCCGGGCGGGAGGGAGCCCCGATCCCCGGCACGAATCCGCCAGGCGGATTTATGTCGAGGTCCTGTGAGTCCGCCAGTCTGTGGACGGTTTTTAGGCGGTTTTCCATCTGCCTCTGCAAATACGGCCTGGTTCCCCTCATTCCGCCTCAGCTACACCATGTCGGCGATTGCTGCGCAAACAAGTTCTCTACGTACGCGTGCATCACCATCTACTCTACCACGCAAACATAGGGTTACTTCGTCTGTTGTGAGACGTTCCCTGGTGGGTGCACCATGGGCCGAACCACACAGTAACCCTGGGCTCGGTGTGGGGCGGCGGAGGGGTGAAGTGAGGTTGCGGACCACTGCGGCTGCGGCGGAGACGGAGCCTCTCCGTCGTTTCTAGGTCCCCGGTTAACGTAACATAACATAACATAACATAACATAATAGAAAAGTAATGAAGACGGGGGAAAATACGAGGGCATGACTGGCAGACGGTGCGACCATTTCCTGCACTTTTTGATAGAGCAAAACTGGCCGTGCAGGTTAATTTATCTGGCGAAAAGTTACAAGGTTTACAAAAGCGTCTGCTGCAGTTTTTTCTTAAATGTGACGTGGCAGTGGAAAGTGTGTGGAGTGCGGGGTAGCTTATTCCCAAGACGGGTATCATCAACAGAGAAGGAGTTTGTGAATGCTTTTGTGTTTCGAATGGGCATAGTTAGGACACTAAGAGCAGATAAGCGAGGTCTTGTGTTTCGATTATGATGAGATGGCACGTAGTGGGGTGCTCGTACACTGAGGAGTCGATGGAATACGCATAGGGTACGGTAGTGATGTAAAGTGTCTGACAGCCCCAGTCGAAACAGGAGTATGAGGCAGTGACACGGTAATGCAGACGAATGTTGCAGATGTAATATACTCAATCATTCATTTTCTACTTCTCACTATTCGTGCTGTGCTGGATTACACCTCAAGAATTAGGGATCACCAGGACGAGTGATTGCACTAGTTTAAGTTTCTTTTCCTGTGGGAGCATGTTCTGAAACTTGTGGAGGGCGTTGTTTAGTGTTATTGGACGGTGCGCGCCCTAAGAGATAAGTATATCCTCGAAACTTGTGGATCTGGTTAAGTGTGTGTATGTCCCTGGGCCTCGTATATTTGCCAAACAACCATTATATAAGTTGCGCAAAAAAATTAAAGGGTCAATTCTTTTTTTTTAAATTGCGTCCTACTGAAATTTGGCTCAGAGGTGCCTACAGCTTTCCTCTAGCAGGAAAACACTCCTTAGATTCCACACGCCTGCAAGCAGATACTAGAGCAGTAGTGGAGCGCCACTCAGCTGAATGGGTGTCGAAGTCTCTGTACAGGTACATATTTAAAGTGCTCAACAAAGGTGCGCCTTTGGCATCAGGATTTCGCCATAGCGGGAGTCCTTAGAGGGATCCTTTTCCGTTTCATTCATCCATCCATCAACGTTGCTCCTTCCTCCCCAGGTGGTCATACCACAGGAGACTGCAAAAACGTATACGCCCTTTGCTGCCTCGGATCAAGTTCAGATTTCGTCGAATGGTTTTGGACATTCCCTAGTGGTTGCTCATTGCATACCAGATGAAACATTTCGCTTGCGCTAAACTCCAAAGCGGTTAGATCACGTTAAACGTGACTGCAACCCCATGATGGTTTCGGATTGACTCTCCTAGGAGTGTCAGCAGTGTCGAAAATCGTCCTGTTCCTCATCACACTACAAACTGTCGTTTTCGACTGCGAAATGTGAGGAAAACAACGCCGCAAGGGAAGGGGTGGTTTCGTTGACGCCTTTTGTGCCATCTCTAGACGCCTTTCCGCGTCGATTATGAGCGGCAGTGTGCCTGAAATGCTTTTCTCGTCCACCCATTAGACTGATTTCAACACTGGGAACCGCTGTTGTGACCTCCATCGCACAGACGAAAAAGGAAGGGGTGAAACTTGAGTAAGAGAAGATGTGACGATTCAGTCTTGTGACATGTCTTCGGCGTCGTTGGGCATAATTATGGTCCCTGAGGTTGTGAAGCAGCTGAATTGGTTGAAAATAAATAAATCGCCAGGTCCTGATGGGATTCAAATTCGGTTTTACAGAGAGTACTCTACTGCATTGGCTCCTTACTTAGCTTGCATTTATCGCGAATCTCTTGCCCAACGTAAAGCCCCGAGCGACTGTGAAAAAGCTCAGGTGACGCCTGTATATAAGAAGGGTAGAAGGACGGATCCTCAAAATTACGGATCAATATCTTTAACATCGGTTTGTTGCAGGATTCTCGAACATATTCTCAGTTCGAATATAATGAATTTCCTTGAGACAGAGAAGTTGCTGTCCATGCATCAGTACGCCTTTAGAAAGCATCGCTCCTGCGAAACGCAACTCGCCCTTTTTTCACATGATATTTTTCGAACCATGGATGAAGGGTATCAGACGGATGCCATATTCCTTGACTTCCGGAAAGCGTTTGACTCGGTGCCCCACTGCAGACTCCTAACTAAGGTTCGAGCATATGGGATTGGTTCCCAAATATGTGAGTGGCTCGAAGACTTCTTAACTAATAGAAACCAATACGTTGTCCTCGATGGTGAGTGTTCATCGGAGGTGAGGGTATCATCTGGAGTGCCCCAGGCAAATGTGGTAGGTCCGCTGTTGTTTTCTATCTACATAAATGATCTTTTCGATAGGGTGGATAGCAATGTGCGGCTGTTTGCTGATGATGCTGTGGTGTACGGGGAGGTGTCGTCGTTGAGTGACTGTAGGAGGATACAAGATGACTTGGACAGGAGTTGTGATTGGTGTAAAGAATGGCAGCTAACTCTAAATACAGGTAAATGTAAATTAATGCAGATGAATAGGAAAAAGAATCCACTAATGTTTGAGTACTCCGTTAGTAGTGTAGCGCTTGACACAGTCACGTCGAGTAAATATTTGGGCGTAACATTGCAGAGCGATATGAAGTGGGACAAGCATGTAATGGCAGTTGTGGGGAAGGCGGATAGTCGTCTTCGGTTCATTGGTAGAATTTTGGGAAGATGTGGTTCATCTGTAAAGGAGACCGCTTATATAACACTAATACGACCTATTCTTGGGTACTGCTCGAGCGTTTGGGATCCGTATCAGGTCGGATTGAGGGAGGACATAGAAGCAATTCAGAGCGGGCTGCTAGATTTGTTAGTGGTAGGTTTGATCATCACGCGAGTGTTACGGAAATGCTTCAGGAACTCGGGTGGGAGTCTCTGGAGGAAAGGAGGCGTTCTTTTCGTGAATCGCTACTGAGGAAATTTAGAGAACCAGCATTTGAGGCTGACTGCAGTACAGTTTTACTGCCGCCAACTTATATTTCGCGGAAAGACCACAAAGATAAGAGAGATTAGGGCTCGTACAGAGGCGTATAGGCAGTCATTTTTCCCTCGTTCTGTTTGGGAGTGGAACAGGGAGATAAGATGCTAGTTGTGGTACGAGGCACCCTCCACCACGCACCGTATGCTGGATTACGGAGTATGTATGTAAATGTAGATGTAGATTTGGTGCCAATGTGACGTCATTAACCCACCTTCGCCCTCACAGGAACATCTGAGGTCTGGCCGTTTTCTAGCATGTGTCTACGCCTTCCTGTTTGAAGTGTTGCCGATGATGACAGTGACGTCGCAGGACGCCACGCTTTCGCACCATTACAAAGGAAGGTTATGGGCACCTTTGACAGGTATTCCGAACTTTTGTGTCACAATGGTAGATATACAATGACGGCTTTCACGACCGGATGGTACTGTTGTTGATGATTCTTCCGGGTTATATGGCCGTGGTCCATGGAATTCTTCTATTCCTAACGTTTCGTCCAATACTACGTTGGGCATCATCAGAGGTATGGCTGGTCCTGCTGAGTCCTGCCGACTGACTGATAATTCTTCCGGGTTATATGGCCGTGGTCCATGGAATTCTTCTATTCCTAACGTTTCGTACAATATTACGTTGGACATCCTCAGAGGTATGGCTGGTCCTGCTAAGTCCTGCCGAGTCAGTTCGCAGGACTCAGCAGGACTAGCCATGCCTCTGAGGATGTCCAACGTAGTATTGGACGAAATGTTAGGAATAGAAGAATTCCATGGACCACGGCCATATAACCCGGAAGAATTATCAACAACAGTACAATGGTGGATAATTACTGAGTTTCAAAAAGGTGTGGATCTCATCGGGCAGATTTCTAGAGACACGTGCGTCACCACGTGTCCGAACTGGCGAATGTAACCAGGTGGCTGGTTTCGGGAGGTGACTGACCTGGTCCCTGTCGGTGGCGGCGACCTGCAGCACGCTGAAGCCGTTGGGCAGGTTCTCGACGATGCTGATATTGTAGGCGTCGACCTCGAACTCGGGCAGGTTGTCGTTGAGGTCGAGCAGGGAGACCTCGGCGCGCGCGTGCGCGACGCGCAGCGGCCGGTCGGCCTGCGAGGCCTGCAGCTGCAACACGAGCACGCCGCTGTGGCGCTCGCGGTCCAGCTCGCGCTCCAGGAACAGCGAGCCGTTCTGCGCGTCCAGCAGGAACAGCCGCTGCTCGTTGCCCGACACGATGTCGTAGCGCAGCGGCGCGTTCAGCGACGCGTCCTGGTCGTACGCCTGGATCGGCGGCGAGAAGCGCAGCTCCTGGTGGATGCGTGCGCCCTGCACACACACAAGCCGGCACGTCCCACTCAGTACTGTCTCCCCAGCCGCAACTCCTCACGAGCACCAATCACCTTATCGTAAACAGACCCCCGCAGCAATGTTAGCAGAATTTTTGTATGACGGACGAGGTCATAAACTGCACCATTTTGAGAAACATACAGCTTTATAATGTGGCCAGCCACAGCTGTTGAAATTCGCGGTAAACTGAACTTGAATAAAATCGCAAACAGATGTTAAGTGATGATTTACTCACGACTGGTTTGGCTACATTCTGTGTCTCCGTTTGCTAATCTATGTGACACTGCTAACCACCGTCAATGCTGCATCAACACTGCGAAACTGGTCGTCAATAAATCATCGCCGTAACAGCTATATGCGGTTTTATTCGTGTTAACTTTACCATAACTGTGAGAAGGAATCCTCGTGCCTTGCAACTTTCATCAACTCGAAACTTGGTTGAACAACACAGTACATTACTACGTGTGATCCTATTGGACGTGGTATTCCCTTGCTTTTCTCCAATCTTAGAACTGACTGACTCAAGCCACTGTGCAAACCAGAATACTTCAAATTAACAAATATTTCCAGAGGCAAAAGAGGTGGTAAGTGACGGATAAAGATTCTAGGTTCGAACGTCGAGCTTTACATCCATAGTATGGGACTTAACGGAGCCACCCTTCTATTATGTGGCTAAACTGACTAGAAATAACTGGCGCTGTATTCCAGAAATTTTCCTCCATTTCACACGTTAGTGCTGCCTCAGTACAGATGCATTACAAGAGTTTCTAGTTTGGGAACTGAAAGTAGAAACAATGACCAAATTGCGAACGCAAAGAACGTACCCCAGAGAACACAGAACCGCCTTCGTAACATCAATCAGCTGTACAATTATCCATCTTCGAGTATTTATTGTTAATGACCGTGGCTGTCTGGGTACGAAGTCATAAAATTCTCGATATTTCCCAGTAGACTGATTTATTTGTGCTACTACTCGTTTGGGAAAACATCTTCAGGTACGATTAGATGAAATGTGCAAATAATCTAAGCATTTCGCTTAACCCACATGTAGATGGAAAGCAGTTTCCGGAAAAAGGAATTCGAGGGATAAATCCATGCAGTGGCGTGGGCCAAACATTTTACTGCTCCATCCAACAGTTACTATTTACGACATAAGCAGTGAAAACCGATGGTTTATGATGATAAACTGGCGCATAGCTGGTTCCCTGCTTTCACTACCAAGGCACTTCACAAAGCAAGTTATACGAGCCGTCCGACGCTAAGACCATTGCGCAACAAGAGTGACACATCGTCAGAAGAGAGTACATCTTCGGAGTTCTGCTGAGGTACGAGCGTGTGAGTGCGGTGGCGTGGTGACTCCAAACGTACTCCAAAGTTAAAGTACGAGAGACAGTATGATTCTTATGGGAGAAACGTTTAAATTGCACACAGACCCGCCGTGAAATTCTGACGGTATATACACCAAATGCAGTGTCACGCCCAGCTATAGTGAGATGCTGCAAACAATTTGACCAAAGCGTCACATATGTGAGTGATCCTGATCCACAGTACATCTCACATCTTCCACTATGAAATTTCCATCTTTTCGGCAAGTTGGAAAACATTTGAGGGAGGCGAAGGAACAGATTTTCCAATAATGAGGACGTTCACACAGTGGTTCTCCAATGGCTCCGTGACCAAGGAACGGATTTTGTCGTCGAGAAACTAAACGAGTAATAGAAGGTTCATACCGTTATTTACAGAGACGAGATATCTGTGTTGAAAAATTGTGCAATGTATTTCTGTCACCTTGAAGTGCAGCGCAGCATGCAACAAGGGTTACTTTCCCAACCATAATCACGTGTAACTTAGTTTTAAGGTCCCATCGTAGATAAATCGTTATGTCTGGTGAATGTAGGATGTCCTCTGTTTTGCTATAAAGCAGTAGTGTCAGATGATTGTAGGGGCGTAGGGTCGAGTGCCCTGATGCAGTACGCTTGCAGTTGGACATGCATCGTGTGGCATCAAACGATAAAATCATCGAACGAGTTCCAGCTATTTAAGTAAATTATTTCTTTCCAGTAAAAAACGTGCAAAGCACAAAACGTCAACCTGTGGCATGAAGTACATTGCCGACAGTGGCAATTCTTAGCAGAATTCTCTAGTCTGTGAGAATATTCCTATTTAAAGTACGCTGTTGTTATGAACTCATCAGTAACTTCTTATAAATTTGAACATTGTAAATTAGTCTTCTACAGCTACTTTCTACATCAGATATTTCGTCATAATTACGTCCTTCACCAGTAAAATACGCTCGATTTTGATTTTACATCTCTGGAATTCGATAACTTTCTGGAATTGTGGGAACAGTACATTTGTGCCGAAGGAACTGTGCACAATATTTTCTACCCAGAAGACTACTAAATAGTGAAAAACTTTCTGCATTTCGCTGACAACTAAGAGAGATGTAAACTTCGAAGATTACATATTGAAAGCAATAGTTTGACTAATAAACAGCAAACCACGTTTCGTTACCAACATCTGGAGCTTACAAAATGCCTTATTAAAATATAAACACCCTATTAAAATATAAACATTCCTTTTCAGGAGGTGAAAACGCTGTATTTTGTAGAAGTACCGTAAACATAAATGGCTTGTTTGTTCGTTTTGTTTTATTAATAATTAGTTAACATCTGCACTGTCTGTATTACCTAATTTCATGAACAGTTCTGGGCGAATCTCATATAAAGCTGAGTTTGCATAAGAGACTTGGTACGTCTAGCAAGCTAGTACTCAAGAACTGTGATGAATCAGGAAGTCAGATGTCTTACAGTTACCACCTTTCGCACGATTCACGTGCAAATGTTAGTCGCCCTCCTTAACTTTACTCTATTACTTTTTGTTTTAGTTGTAATATTTATGTTGGTAATGTTTTTGGGAGAAATACAAAGACGTGTGCTGTTGCATCTTCACCGAATCCGCAACTTATTCGGCTGCCGTGTCTGCCGTGTGTACGAAAGTTGGGCCTCTTTCCGATTAACTTCATAACGGGAAGAAAACCGCTGTTCATGTGTGTTTTACTATCACCCAGCTTTCAGAACGAAAACACCTGTTCCAGCCTGAAGACACTGCCTCACTGTCTTAGGAGACATGCGTCGATCTTCAGACTTTGTAGTTCTCGAAAGCTAAGACAACGCAATATCCCTGTTATACGTGTTCTTTAAGTCCGTGACAAAACCAGTCTCGCTTCAGTTTCCTTCAACCCTGGATTCTAAAATATAATCTTTATGCTGTGTCTCGTGGTCCTTGACACAAACGAAATTTCAGAGACCAGTTTGGCTCATAAGGTCCCACTCCATAAACATCGTCATAACAGCACGCGGATGTGTCAAATAACTGTGAACGACGGAACGGAACGTGTGTTGTTGACGCACCACTAAAGTGAAACTATGATGCAAATATGGGACACGGCAATAACTCTGCCGACCGCAGGTCCCTTACTTCCGTGACTAAAAAGAAACTTAGTAGCTGGCAAGTCAAGCGACCATTAAACATTTAAGTGTAGCTTCTACTACATTCAGTTATTCAGTAGCAAAAATCCTTTCCTATTCTATTGAAACAGACAGGCGTGATGCCTTTCTTTCTTTCTCAAAAGTGTAGCGTATATACGAGTTTCGCTAATTACTTTGCGAACGAAGTTCTGTAAAATCAAAGGTTCATATTCGGCTCGACTGGAAATGTGGTGCCTTCCCAAGGATTATCTTTCGCATTTATGTTCTCATTGCCGCAAGTTAAATGTTTTGCATTTGCTGTCATAAGCTCAACGCTGAAGCCTATGTACTCGAATCTTTATTTATTCATTTTTTAAATAATTTGTTTTTCACAACCATAAATTCTTGTACTACTGACCTTCGGGGCAGAATTTCTCTCCTTCTTTAGAAACAGACAAGCAGCGTTTTGTTGGTGCCACTGTACTGTACTGTTTGCCTTTGATGGAGATAAACACAACGATAGTAGGAACTTACTAGAAGAAGCTTTAAAATAAATTATAATCAGACCAAAGTAATATAAAATGATCGTATTAGAAAACTATTTCTTCTGGGCTGGTGTTTCCAATCACATAAAACGTTTTTAAAACGTCACTGCTTTAACAGCCAAAGATAACTATGTCTTCCAAAAAATTATTGAGAAAATATAGTAGAACTTACCAATGAAGCTGAGTTTTTGTATTTGGGACAACTGAAAATAAAAATCGCTTGGAGTGCTTTTGGTAAATTAATAGACGTTTTTAAAACTAAGATCACAAACTGTCTGGAATGGGAAGTTTATCAGATTTTGACTTTAGGCAGAAACATACAGACTTTTAGTTCAGAAACTTTTGGGTTTACAGTTATCAATTTCGATTTGTAGCACAGATGTATAGACTTTTGAGTAACGCGTGTCTCTCAGCGAGGTAATAGGGACATACACGTTGGAATCACCGTGAGAGACGGGAATACAATCCACTGCATCAGGGTATGGACTGGAGTGGGAGACGTACCTATGGTCTGGAATGAAAGTTAGAATGAGGATGGTGAATTATTTAACAGGCAGATGGGCTAAGAAAGGTCTTTAATGGATCGCGGCAGATGATAAGGCGGCGAATAGTGTATGGCATGAAACTTCCTGGCCAGATTAAAACATGTGCCGAACCGAGACTTGAACTCGAGACCTTTGCCTTTCGTGGGCAAGTGCTCTAACAAATGAGCTACCCAAGCACGACTCCGCCAGTACCTCGTCTCCTACCTTCCAAACTTTACAGAAGCTCTCCTGCGCAGGAGTGCTGTGAGGACGGGGCGTGAGTCTTGCTTGGGTAGCTCAGTTGGTACAGCACTTGCCCGCGAAAGGCAAAGATCTCGAGTTCGAGTCTCGGTCCGGCACACAGTTTAAATCTGCCACGAAGTTTCATATCAGCGCACACACCGCTGCAGACTGAAAATCTCATTCCAGTATATGGCATGTTGAACCCATGGGATAAGGGTGGTATCTTTCACTATTAATTAAAACGTCCTTGGTTCCGGGTTCGAACCTAGCAACAGCTAGTAAAAATCATCACGAATGCTGACTGAAGACTTCCAGCATTAGAAGCTCTGTCATGGGGGTTCAGGTATCGCTCTTGCCCATGGGTTGAGAAATTGCCCCTAAAAGACGGAAGAATCACCAGTGATCAATGGCATGAGGATGCAGAATGCAATGCACACCACTGCATTAAATACTAATAAGGTGTATCCACAGGACATGTGGCCTGTAACTGAAAAAAGGGTTATGATGACTTCTCCATTGGCAAAAGATTTTGGATTAGTTCCACATTCGGATCTATTGGAGGAAACTGCCAAGGGGCAGGTGATAATGAGAAAAAGATGGAATAACCAATGAAGGAGTAAAGTTATTTGAGTTGGAGCGCGGAATTGCAGGAGTTTGGACGTAGTAAGAACACTAGAAAATCTGCAAAGGGAAATGCTAAGGCTCAGTCTAGAACAGGGGTGGCCAAGAATTTGGTTAGCGTGCCGTGCCCAGGACCGAGAGTCGTAGCACTCAGCCTGGCTGACACATTTTCCCCACCGCCACGCCACGCTGTCTGAGCGTGAGGAGGGGGGGGGGGGGACTGCGAACGTGCCGCATTTAAATAGCATGCTGCTGCGCAGTATCGACTTGATAGTATAGATCAAAAGCGAACAAATTTTCGATGCTGTTTATTTTTGCCACGCTGAAGACATAATATAATTTTTATCTGGTACAAATTGTCAGCATACGGACAGACACAAGCAATTCCAAAGATTTTCGTAGTGAGGTTGCCTCATAATTGGGACTTATTTTGTTTCATAATCGAAAAATGGTCTACCACGCACATAAGATGGTCGAGATATTGCAGCACTTTTGCAACCTCATTATGGAGACCTGAAGACTCTACTTGAGAAAAGCAAAGTAGATGTTCTGGAAATTTTACCGTTAAAGAGATTTGTCTTTAAAACGAGATTTTCTTTCAGTTAATTACATCTGCACATGTACAGTGGCGCTTTCAACTGAAACAGCGAACTGTCTCGAAAACAGATGTAAGATTGGCAGAATGCCAATGAATAGACCTTTCAGTCATCTAAATTTCCAAATTCTTATTCATTGATCAACCAGTTTGACCATATATTATGCCATCTGCAGACCCCTGTGCACAGGCAACAATTGTGACAGTATGAAATACGTAAAAAAGGTGGGTTGGTTGTTTCGGGGAAGGAGACCAGACAGCGAGGTCATCGGTCTTATCGGGTTAGGGAAGGACGGGGAAGGAAATCGGCCGTGCCCTTTGAAAGGAACCATCCCGGCATTTGCCTGGAGCGATTTAGGGAAATCACGGAAAACCTAAATCAGGATGGCCGGACGCGGGATTGAACCGTCGTCCTCCCGAATGCGAGGCCAGTGTCTAACCACTGCGCCACCTCGCTCGGTCTAAAAAAGGTGGGCAGTGCAAGTCTAATTAGCAGTAATATGTAGTTACATATAACAATTCCAAACTAAACGGAAAGTAACATGAAAGTTAAAGATAAATTAAGGATTTAAGAGAACAGTTGCACACTGTATTAGTATAAACTAGGGAACAAACTAAATGTGCCATGTAATCGTAGTAGAGAACCTACTAAACGGGAGTCAATATTGCATGTTATGCATAGATAATCAGAGTTTAATGCTGATGTCAATGTCCGTGAAACACCTGGAGTAAAACAACTATAGTGATATACTGATGAGTACAAACTGAAGGTAAAATATGTAATTCTGTGTTGTGATATACTAGTAAAAAATAAACCACTTACTGGAAGTCAACCTCACAACTGTCTGTATCATCATGTCCATAAAACAAGGATATAAAGTTATGTCAATGCAATCTATCAATCACATAGTCATTAGGAGCCACTTATTTAATAAAATATTTTTAATGAACCAAACTATGAATCTGATGTAATATACCGTAACGAATTCCCACTAAACAGTAAGTATTAAAATATATCGGAAAGGGCATAACCAATGTTGTCGTGAAAGCGATAAGTCTGCTGGTATCAGGCGTGTGACTGGATGATATACCAAACCATGAAGTATGAAGCAAGTCTAAGGAAGAGTACTGCAATACAACCTCAGTACATCCGAAATACACTCATTTCAAGCAGAGCAACACCTCTATACGTCACGTAGTCCTTAAACAGGGGAAGACGAAGGATAGTATGACCTATGACAGAGAAACAACTAGAAAACATTTGTCAGAGTATTGCACACAGTGTGTGATGTGTCAGTTGGTACCTCGACGAGCAAGTGGTTAATTGAGACTATCGATGCCAAGGAATATACCAGAACACTGTGTGGGGTATTATCAAGACATTACAGGTACAGATGTGCAATCTGAATTAATAACATCTGTACTCGCATGGAAACGAATACCCGCCCCGCATTGTCAAAACAATGCAAAGAGCAAAAAGCTCGCAACACTATCACATGTGCAAAAAAGTTTGGGCTGTGAATGCTGTGAAGCACAAGTACGTAATCTATTGATGATAGTGAGTCTCCCACTGGCTCGGCGATTAGACACAGCAATGCCTATCATAGTTGGTCTGAAGATGGCTACTCGGTTGCTTGGTTGATTTGGGGGAGGGGACCAAACAGCGAGCTCATCGGTCCCATCGGATCAGAGAAGGATGGGGAAGGAAGTCGACAGTGCCCATTCAAAGGAACCATGCCGACGCTACTTGTTTTGGCCGAAACTAATTATTGAGCTCGAATAATTAAGGATTATTTTTAAGAATCCATAACCTTTAACATTTATAGGTGGCTTATCTCTAATCTGAATATGTCACAAAATAATAGAACGTACTTTACACACCGTATTCACAGTTCATCCCTCCGTAGTACTCAAAGTTTCTCCAAGCTCTTTTGTTTACATATGAAAATGACTTGCACCACATGTCAACAAGCACCTACTGATTACTTTGACTAACGTCACTTGGTGCAATATTTGACCTATGCTACTATTTACATGTTGCTGTTCTGTGTCACGTATGTCTTCCTATGGATTCTGCTTGATTTATCGTCTTCGCAGTTGTGAGAGTTGTCGAGTTAAGTACTGCAATACATATTTCAGTACAACCGTGTGCCTCAAGCCGTATTTTATTTGTATATTTCTCATATAAATGAGAAAAGTGAAGGACGAGTAAGGAAATGTCAGTAAGGCTATACCACGGTTACATATGATGATAATAGGAAGTTATCACAATAACCTTATAACGAATCTTAATAACTGATAGTGAATCTAATTACTGAATCTTCAACTGATGTTTCTTTGTAACGTTGTGACCAGTGGTGAGAAGACAGGTGGCTGTATGTCAGTTAAAGATACAGCTCAAGATAATCTGGCCGTCCCCTGCACAAACTGCCGTCTTTCGTCATAGCGGAACATGGGAGTATGGGGACAGGTTGCAGCTCCACTGAGTTAATTGAGGTCTTGTGAAGCAGACACTTATCCTGCTGTCGTGGAAGGCAACAGGCTTGAAGGGATGTAGCTGGCCCTTAAAAATTCTCACGTACTCCACTCCGTCATGGTGTCTTGGATAACAGCCACAGATCCAATTAAAGTCCAGGTGAATATTCCCCAGAGCACACTTCTGCCCCCGCCGGATTCCATCCAGGGAGCGGTGTATGTTCCGAGCAGCCGTTCACCACCATTCGGACACAACCATCGGCATGATGTAACAAAAAGCGGGACACGTTTCCATTGATACACGGTCCAACCTCGATGATACCAAGCGCACTGCTGTCGAAATTGACAATTTCATTGGGTGCACATCGGGGAAAACAGAGGTGATCACTAATGTCATGTTTACTGGTGCTCTGTCATCAGATCTGCCACATATTGTCACCTATCCTGCTTTACAGAGCAGTCAAACTTTCTATCGCATCCAGCATCACCCAGAAGTTATTTTAAAAAGAGCATAATAGCAATATTACGGGTAGTCCATCAGCTACTGTCCAGTATCTGCGTTTTTTATCTACTGAAGACGCGCAGCTTTATGTGCCGTTGTGAGCAACGGTATTTTGCGATTTGCCTGACACGATATGTCCATTCTCTGTAGTTCCGCTCGCAACAGTCACTCGGGAACTGGTTGAAAATAACCTGCATTCACTGACAACAGCACTTTCTGGGGGGTTTGAAACCGTCGCCGGAAATGGGCACACTAGTCTGCAGTTCCTGTCGGTTAGGACCATTTTTTTCACGACCACTGTTCTTACCCCGCGTCACATGCCTTTTAATGGTACACGTGGTAATTACGTTGGACAATTCGCATTGATACACCAACAAATCGTGCAACCTCATTCATGGCGTGGTCTTGGGTAACGTTCAGATAAGATAGCTCATTTCTGCCGTCACGTCACGTCTTCACTTCAAACCGCACAGCCAGCTGGCACTTCACTTACGTGACTTACGTCAGCGGTGCAACTTAGTACTAGTCCTCCATCAACTACAGCGCTCCAAAGCGACCAGTATGCTCTTTTAAACTTGCCGGCTGAACAGGCGAAATATTGTTACGCGTCTCCTGCTAGATGCACAGAAGTAAGAACAAATTCTTTTGGAGTTTACTTCGATATTCCTCGAATGACAAGGGTTCATTGTCTGCAGTTGCTAGTCTGCACCAGAAATGTTACGATAATCTCGAGGTACGGGAATAATAGCGACAAATGCTTGTACTGGTGTCGCCATCGTAAGATATAGAAGATATATGGGGTGGAACTAACATTCATCACACTTTACGGTGTTTGTTGGAAGAAACTGCTTTCGCCGTCTGAGTGGCCTGCAGGCGACGGAGGAGAATATTTGGGGAGTGACCGCTCCCGTTGTCCCTCGCCCGCCTCCGCCTGTGCTAACATCAGAGTGCGTGACACTGAGGCGGGTTGGAGAGGTTTCTAGACGAAGAGGGGAGACGAGAGCACAGGAGAAAGCAATTAGTGGGTCCTGACCGCGGCCATCTGGCATCAACACCACACGTCATGTCGACACGGAGCGGCTGTCTCTTGTCAAGAGAAGCCAAGTACTTGTGCTGTGCGCTTGCGTGTCGTACTGAATACACAATTGACTACGCAATCGCGCGTTCCCAACCAGACCATTTCCTTCTGTCGCGCAGTTCGCTCAACGCAAACTTGTTTAACGTGTGCTCCTGCAGATTAAACATTCAGTCGAACCTGCTATGACGGTTTCGGTGAGGTAGACTGGTATTGTTTGTGAACCTGATGTCTCTGCACAAATACTGCTGGCGACGGGGAAATTTAAGACCAATTTCGATTTGATAGATTTCATTATGGTGCGTAACTTAAACAAGAACGTTGATACCCAAGACTGCGAAACGTTGGAGGATTTTTGTCTTTGAATACAAAGACATAACACGAAACTAGGAAACACTGCAAATAAAAAGTAAAGAAAGTAAGTTAATGATAAACTTTTAACCCGCAGAAGGGACAGCGTAGTTGGACATTCGCAAAAGGTCCGTTTATCATGCTTGTAATGCACGACTAAATTACCTACACCAGCAGTTAAGTAATTTTCTTTTCAGTTTTCTCTTCAAGAAGGTTTTCTCTCACAGTCAGGTTTACATTGTTTGTAGTCCTTATCTTATATAAGCACAGACGAGTTCCTGTGTTGTATATTTAGCAACGCATCGTCGCGTTTTCAATTTATTTGTAATTTAAATTACTTGTGATTCACTGTCCGCCTTTCTTTGTTAACACATCATCTGATGATGACTTGATAAGCAGGCGAAAGCGATCATGATACCACTTGTGTGACCTCGACCTGAAATACATAACCAAAAAATTTGAACCCAAGAATAGTTATCAGGAATTAGCTGCAGAAAATTAAAGGCAAGCTGTGAGACACAGATTAGACTACGTAAAATACACACATCAAAAAATGTTTTCTATCACCCCGGTTCCCAGAAATCCTGAAGATAGACGTTAACTGTGGATATTGTATCACAGACACAGTCCTTTTGACTGTTCAGATATGTCATTAAACCCGCGTAAAGATATAAACAACCATGCATGAGAAGTGTCTATTAGATGGACGGGGTCTCACAGCCGATCAGTTCCAGTCATTCCACTAGGAAGGAGGTACACGGCTCGCGTTGTCTGTAGTTCAACCATGCCTACACGGTAAATGCCGCGGTTCGATCGCGACCGCATTGTTACTTTGTGCCAGGAAGGGCTCTCAACATCGGTAGTGTCCAGACGTCTCAAAGTGAACCAAAGCGATGTTGTTCGGACATGGAGGAGGTACAGAGAGACAGGAACTGTCGATGACATGCCTCGCTCAGGCCGCCCAAGGGCTATTACTGCAGTTGATGACCGCTACCTACGGATTATGGCTCGGAGGAACCGTGATAGCAACGCCACCATGTTGAATAATGCTTTTCGTGCAGCCACAGGACGTCGTGCTACGACTCAAACTGTGCGCAATAGGCTGCATGATGCGCAACTTCACACCCGACGTCCATCTTTGCAACCACGACACCACGCAGCACGGTATAGATGGGCCCAACAACATGCCGAATGGATCGCTCAGGATTGGCATCATTCTCTTCACCGATGAGTGTCGCATATGCCTTCATCTACACAATCGTCGGAGACGTATTTCGAGGCAACCCGGTCAGGCTGAACGCCTTAGACAAACTGTCCAGCGAATGCAGCAACGTGGAGGTTCCCCGATGTTTGCGGGTGGCATTACGTGGGGCCGACGTAAGCTGCTGGTAGTCATGGAAGGCACCGTACGGCTTTACGATACGTGAATGCCATCCTCCGACCGATAGTGCAACCATATCAGCAGCATACTGGCGAGGCATTCTTCTTCATGGACGACAATTCGCGCCCCCATCGAGCACATCTTGTGAATGACTTCCTTCCGGATAACGACATCGCTCGACTAGAATGGCGAGCATGTTCTCCAGACATGGATCTTATCGAACATGCCTGGGATAGATTCAAAAGGGCTGTTTATCGACCAACCATTCTGAGGGATCTACGCCGATTCGCTGTTGAGAAGTGGGACAATTTGCACCAACAGTGCCTTGCTGAACTAGTGGATAGTATGCTACGACGAATACAGGGAAACATCAATGCAAGAGGACGTGCTACGTACTGGGCATTAGAGGTACCGGTGCTTACAGCAATCTGGACCACCACCTCTGAAGGTCTCGCTCTATGGTGGTACAACAGGCAATGTGTGGTTTCATGAGCAATAAAAGGGCGGAAATGATTTTTATGTTGATCTCTATTGCAGTTTTCTGTACAGGTTGCGGAACTCTCGGAACCGAGGTGATTAAAAACTTTTTTTGATGGGTGTATAAAACAAAAATATCAGTCATTTAGTTCATCAAAAAGTAAAGCATTTCTGATAAGCGGAATACCAACAGAATAATTTATTTACGTGATAATGCGTCTTTTGTCAAAAAAGAAATGAAAAACAGTGCTACCTGTGAAACAAACAGCTTTATCCATCTACATGATTCTGTTATGCGCCTCTACTACGTTACCTCTCGTTGCTTGAATATCGTAATGCACCTTTCACTGCTTTTTAGAGAAACCTGCCAAGAGGATAAGGCGTTATATCGAGGTGGAAGTTAATTCTTGCATTTGAGTGACATGACCATTTCGGTCTTAGTCGTCCCTTACAATCTGGGAAACTTGTCGGATAAATATTTTGTGGCTGTTATTTTCGTTATGTTCTTGAAGGACCAATATAAAATGACACTGAAACCTGAATCAAAGGTGAAGGACCACTTTTTTGTCACTGTTCCCTTCGTCATCCATTAAACGCATGAATACCCACGGTCACAGGAGCTTGAATTAGCATTTCTCCATTGGAAAGTTTCTTTAGTAGCTAGCGAATCACTGACGACTACCATTACATAAATATAACGAGGGGAACAACATTTCTCGCGAAGAAGAGTCTAAACACCATATAAATCATCGACAGTGTCCTCCAAAAGTCGTTGAACAACATTATAGCTGGCACAGTCGATATATTAAGTCTCCATCGCACACATTATGCGTTAAAGGTTACTTGTATCTCACCCGCCCTGTCGTTAGCAGCTTCTTCGACGAAAACTACTTTGTAAAAAAAAAAGTGCGAGGCATATTGAATGTTAAAAGTAAAGGGCAAACGATGAACAAGTTTTCAGCAGCGGGTCTGGGACGTACGATATAAGTCCCACGCCGAAGGTGTTTCCGTGAGCAGGAACTGGTAGCAGTTAGCAGGTAGCGCAGACGGACTCACCTCACGCTGGTAGGACTTTCGCCCGGGGCGCCCACCCGCGCCCTCAAATGTCAGCGCCGTTTGTCCTTCCCTTTCACTCAGCTCTTCTCCTTGCTTTCTACGCTGGCCATCATATTTTCTCTCGGTCCAGCATTGTCTACCACTTCTTAATAGCCGCTAGCTAGCAGTAAAAACGCTATTACCAGCTGCTAAGGCGAAGCAGTAGGCATGAATGAATTACTTCCTTGAACACCTTCATTAGGTTCAGTTTGGAATGTAATAAGGCGGAGTGAAAGCGTTTTCAAAGACAAAGTAATTATGCTGTTTATTCTATCGTATATGAAAGAGTGTTTATGAGCTCTATTGCCGGCCCGTCTGGCCGCGCGGTTCTAGGCGCTACAGTCTGGAACCGCGCGACCGCTACGGTCGCAGGTTCGAATCCTGCCTCGGGCATGGAGGTGTGTGATGTCCTTAGGTTAGTTAGGTTTAAGTAGTTCTAAATTCTAGGGGACTGATGACCTCAGAAGTTAAGTCCCATAGTGCTCAGAGCCATATGAGCTCTATTCACTGTTATTGTTCTTTTCTTCTCTCTTAAATATTCTCGCTGAAGTTCCTCTGTTTTCTCCCGATGAGGCTTTTTGCACTTATAGTGCCAGTTATTTCTTCATATTGATGATGGTCGGTAAGGCTCTTTAGTTGTGTCCCATAGAATAGCCTCTATAGAGCTCATTTCCTGGAGGTCTCTTTCAGGATGGAACTAGCAGTTGTTCTAAAGTTTCATTCAGAAGGAAAGCTTGAGAACACGTTTAGTCAGTAACCACAGAGATCAAAGCTAGTCGAAAAATTAAATCCATCAGTCACTCTAGAACCGTTCTTTCAAGCAGCGCGGCTTTAAAATTTCAGGTACCTCTTCCTGGAAGTCTTGCAGATTTTCTCAGACTGGTGGCAGAATTCATGGGGTTTTTAAACATCTAAATTTTACTTTCGAATACATTATGAGAGTGAACAGTGATCAAAGTGCTACAAATATTAACTATCAAAAACAGTCTTAATCACAATTTATTTATTACGGTGACCAGTTTCGACCACTACTGTAGTCATCTCAGACCTACAAGTCAAACACAATTAATTAAAGTTTTGCATACGAGATGTAGGTCTGAAGATGACCACAGTAGTGGTCGAAACCGGTGACCGTAATAAATAAATTGTGATCAAGACTATTTTTATAGTAAATCTAAATTTTGTTTTTCACCTACATATTTTCAATGCAGTCTGGGCTAAAAAAATTTATTAGGCTTTTTTATAGGTTCTTTATATCTTAAATTAACGATTAGGTACAATTATTAACTTTTCTAGTGAGCATGATTATTAAACCTCAATCACTATGTTGTCTCAGTTTTGCATTCCAGGATATTGAATTTTGTTGCACTTATTCTAGGCGGTCCTGCAGCCTTTTTTGTAATTTATAAACTGCCTCATTAATAGATTAGACTATTAATTCCGCAAGATGGATATGTAACAGATATTTGAATGTAACATTTTTAACTATGTTGCCGATCCGTACTGCCAATGTTTAACCATTGGTGTATCGTAGATGTTTTTCCATGTGTTTTGATTTTGGGTCTAAGATTTGAAATGTGTTTAGGCTGTAATGGAGCTTTTGAATAGAGTGGCATCTTGTACCTTGTTTAGATCTTCTGTGGATCAGTTTGTTTAGATAGTCTTGTAGGGATTTATTGAACTATTCGTTGAGAATTGAACTACTTAATGTAGTTAAATGCACTTTCATATATAGATAATATGGTCTTACGAATTGTCGCCTTGGGTGTCAGGTAACGTGCCCACGAGATTTTCTTTAAAACTAACAAACTAAAGGCGAGAGCTGAAATTCTAGGTTACAGAAGAATAGAGAGGTGTTATTCGTCCTACCAAGAATTGAAATCTGATATGTACTTCATGTTATTACATGCCTGCTGGCAGTAGGTATGTACGATACCGTTTACGCAACCACAACACACAAAACGTTGTAAGTTCATCCAAAATACCAGATTTTGGCGGTCATATCTAAGTGCTCTTGGTAATTCAGACTGTAAATAATTCTAACGATCACTAACAATGCAGTCATAAGGCACAATATCCATTAATTGCTTCATGGCGACACATTTATTCAGTAAGTAATTGTTTTTTACTCAGCAAGTTTCCATCTGCTGAAATGTAGCTTAGAACAATGTCCCTTACATGCCGTACGTATTTCTGCTTTGCTAATTCTGTTTCCACGTGTTTTTGCTGTCGTACTCCGGCGACTGTTTTCATGACGTGACAACTGTTTTTATTTTGTTTCCACTTCTGTGCGCCATCTGTCTATGATTATTGTAAACCTTATCGTATTACAAGTCTTTGTTTTCGTATTTTCTGGGGCGTATATTGGGTACAGACCAGATTTTGTCTAAAACAGCGTGGGACACCGCCTAAACAACACAGTCAGGCTAGCCGGTATACCAGACCAACGTTCGCTAACAGCTGAAAGCTACGACATTTCATTTTATGTTTTCCCGACGGATCTGTAACAAATACGCTTCTCAGGTTTGCCACCAGATCGTATTGTGTAACTCGCACAATATTTCTTCGATGCAGTTGTTTGACATCATCAAGTGGTGGTAGATGCTGCTGTCACTGCTGCAAGGAGCGACTGATCAGTCGCGCCTTGCAGCAGTGATAGCAGCAGCTACTACTACCTGATGATGCCGAGCAGTTGCATCGATGAAATATTGTGCGAGTTACACAATACGATCCGGTGGCAAACCTGAGAAGCGTATTTGCAGATGAAAGTTAAACTATACAAGCAGGACTTCGTGGCTTCACAACTGAAAAAAAAAGTTGTCCACCTTTGTTTCCTCTTTCGGTCTATGTTCATATAAATACCTTCGTGCATTATAAGGAACGATTTAGCTTTTTATCTATCTGCTGGAAAACAAAATATTTTGTCCTTGTTTTGGTTACTTGTAAGTGTTTCGCCGGGTGAGCTATTTCGTTGGTCTTTCCAGTATTTTTTTTTTTTTTTTTTTTTGTAAGAACTTATATAGATACTTTCAATATGACTCAAATATTTGACAAACATTACTTCTAGCCCTTAAGTGCTAAGCAGTCATCCGCAAGTCAGTAGTGAACCATACGTAGTTTTCCTCCAGACATTTTGTTGGTGTACTTACGGTGATGGGGTAAAACTCGCTGATCTGCGTGCGGTAGACGTCTCGGGTGAACTTGGGCGGCAAATCATCGTTGTCAACAACGGACACCACCAGCTGTGTGGTTGAGTTTCGCGCTGGCGTGCCGCGGTCCTGCGAAAGATACATGCACACGGTCAGGGCATGAGAATTCTCTCGTACACAGCTATCGGATTACGCAGTCTTCCCAGTTCCCGTTCAAATGATCAAATGGCTCTAAGTACTATGGGACTTCCTGCATTACAAGGAAAGATTTAGCTTTTTATCTATCTGCTGGAAAACAAAATATTTTCTCCGTGGTTTGGTTACTCGTTAGTGTTTCGGCGGGTGATCTAGTTCGTTGGTCTCTTCCAGTTTTTTGTCGTAAGAACTTATATTGATACGACTCACATATTTCATAAACATTACTTCTAGCCTTTAAGTTTCAAATGGCTCTAAGCACTATGGGACTTAACATCTGAGGTCATCAGTCCCCTAGACTTAGAACTACTTAAACGAAATTAACCTAAGGACGTCACACTTTGCCATGCCCGAGGCAGGATTCGAACCTGTGACCGTAGCAGCAGCGCGGTTCCGGACTGAAGCGCCTAGAAACGCTCGGCCACAGCGGCCGGCCAGTTTTCGTTCGTCTCCGCCAGGTTCAGTTCAAATGGTTCAAATGGCTCTGAGCACTATGGGACTCAACATCTTAGGTCATAAGTCCCCTAGAACTTAGACTGCAGCGCCAGAACCGCTAGACCACCGCGGCCGGCCCAGGTTCAGTTTACAGAGCTCTCAGGTATTCTGAACTAGCTTCAGTGTTACTGTCTTCGATGTACAATATGTACCAAAATACCAGTGACGAATTTCAAGGGTTTGTAGCTGCTTTGAGGAAGCCTTGTCCGGATAAATCATCCGACGACGCCACAGGACGCCGAATTTACAGCGACCGACGTGTGTCGTTACGCGTTCCCTTGGCAGCAAAAGCGATAATCCATGGCCTCTTACCCACTTGCGAAGTCATTGGAAGCTATTGTCCCCAGCAACAAATGTAGAAGCGACCAGACAGAGGACACCACAAGACGACTAACCTCGGCCCTTTGTTTCCAGCGTGCAGTGAGATGGGCGCAGAGGACGCAGCGCAGTTTTAGGAGCTCGTGAGACTGCTCATAAGAAAAAGCCAGTCAAATGAAAACAATATTTGTTGCACCCTTGGGTGTAAGAAGAAAGCAGTAAACCTATTTTCAATGTTTTCCGTTATGATAAAAAAAACATACGGCAGTAGGTTTTTCAATTACACGAGAATGTCAGGGAGTGTAGTTTACACCGGTATTTTTTTTTCGCAGAATTTTTCATGAATGAAGGTGGATTAGAAAGGCAGCAGGCTGCTACGTAGAGTAATTTCATTAAATTTTTCTGAATGATTACATAACGTTGTGTGTCTCGCTATAAACTTTCAAAACTGTACTGTTCAAAAATGGTTCAAATGGCTCTGAGCACTATGGGACTCAACTGCTGAGGTCATTAGTCCCCTAGAACTTAGAACTAGTTAAACCTAACTAACCTAAGGACAACACAAACATCCATGCCCGAGGCAGGATTCGAACCTGCGACCGTAGCGGTCTTGCGGTTCCAGACTGCAGCGCCTTTAACCGCACGGCCACTTCGGCCGGCTGTACTGTTCAGTAGTTGTTGCTAATTGTAATACTATTTTACACTACATCTAGGAAGACAGATTAACAAACAATATCTACGCATTGTTCTAAAACAGGAAAACAGTCAAAGAAAATGGGTGGGGAGTAAAGACAAAAAAGGGACTAAGAAGAAATGCAGACTGAACAGGAGACCTTTCCCAACAGAGACAAATTCAGACCAGAAGTCAAGAAATTCAAAGGTTTTCAAGGAGATAAAACAAACAGACAAACAAGAGGAGTCAAATGATCTGACAGACAAAAAGAGTTTATTCTGAGAAAATGAACGAGTTTTGGAGAATGATGAACGAAAAAGCAAATGAATAATTATCTCGACCTGATCCTTAGTTGGCCTGTAAAAGAGTAAGAAAAGGAAATAACTCTTAATTAATATTTCACCTAAAATAATAACGTATATATTTCAAGCTGAGATATGGGGAAAATATTGATATGGCTGCTGAATCAAAGTTGCTTCTGAATTAAAATCGTTACTCACCTTGTTCCATTTTTCATTTGTCATCCATTTCCTCACCCGGGAAAACTTCAACTTTTTCCTTCCACAGGCATTTTCCCCCTAACGATTTTAATATTTAGTGGAACAGACGACTCATATCACAATACAATCTTCAGTTTTGGTGGTGAAACAATCTATATCCATACGTCATGTTCCAATACATTCCTGTCTTTGTCTGGCTGCTACATGTCGCTTGCTTTAGGCCACTTCTCTGTTTGTCTCCTCCTTGTACACTGGGGCTGCTCGCCGCTGCATTCTCGGTCTCCGGCAACTAGCTGACTGTGGCAACCAAGGACGCAATCATACACCTTTTTAACGTCTCCTAGTTGCTGTCGACTTTGCTGTCTCGAATGTAAACAAAGACAAATGCTGATAGTGAAGCTATGCACGTCATATGAAGGGCCCCAAATGTTCAGAAGAGAGAACACATGAAACCAAAGATAAGAATACCACACTCCATGATATAGGAGAGAGATTCATCTGTACTTGTGACACATTAACAAATTTCTTGAGTTATATGTGAGGTGAAGTGTCAGGATTGTTCAGAAACGTCACAAAATGTCGTCTGAAGCTGATGAGGAGTGCGCAGCGTTAAGGAAGCAGTAGCCACACGACGGAAATTGCAGGACAGGGTCCCGGGGTAGCTGCCAGGCTGTATGACGTTTGTTGCGGTGTCACGTTCGAAGGCAGCGAAAGGAGAACCGCAACTTTCCTTGGCTTCGTTAATAGCGGCGTTGATCCTCGCGGCCGCTAGTGAATTACGTCACCGTGCAGGGCGACGAATGAGGCTCTGGGAGGATGGCAAGGACGGCGGGAACTGCGGGTGGCAGAAAATACAGCGTGGATCTCAAATTATCCTCACTCACTACAGTAAACTACTATTCTCGGCTTTTCTTTCGGAAGGAAGAGTGTACCTGACGCAAAAGCAACGAGGAAAGCTATTTTATGAATCTACTGATTTATTTTCCACACTGGGAGCATGCGAACATTTATAGAGCTTTTTCTTATCGTGAAACTTTCATTTTTTTATTTTTTTTATTCAAAGCGAAGGTATTAGAGGAATTAGTAAGTAACAAATCCTCCATCACAATCTTCGAATTTCTCACAAATAATAGTTGCTTTCCAGATTAGACGTCTGAAAAAAATACGCTGGCTTGGAATTCAAGTCACTGCAATAGACATTCAAGAGTGGAAACGGGATTCGTCGACCTGCACACACGCACACACTTTGTGCAACGAATGGAATCGGTATTGGTTGACACGAAAGTTTTGCATACAAAGTGCCATATGTTTGGCTGTAGTACTAACAGTTCGCAGTTCGTGCGTTCGTCATTATTGGAAACGAAGTTTGTGTACCTTGCGTGAAGTGAGGGAAATTTGTCTGGTGTCTGGTACAAAACACCGTTGAACTTAATAACGACTAATGTATAGTACATTTAACGATGCAAAATACACTCCCTGTTCACCAAATTTGTCTTGTCGTGCCGTAGTGGAGCTCTATGTAGATAGTATGTGAAAATGGGCCCTTTTGGTCACACTTGCATCAAAACAGCTTTGATACAAAGCAGCGGCCATCGGCGAACCGTTGAACCTGTAGCAGCTTTGCCGAATCTCATAATGGCATCTTTTACGAGCGCACAATCGTTATAGCATGAAGGTTTGTGTACAATTAGATCTGAGACAGAGCAAGGGACCCAGCAATGAAAACATTTAGTATCACCATATGATAAACGATCAGGGAAGATCGTGCTGAGTGGATTGCTTCTCCAACGTTTTGACATATTACGGGACAAATCGCCAGAGAATTGCTAACAATGTTGCCTTGACCTAACAAGATTGCTGGAGACTATCAAACAAGCACGCTGCGCCCTTCTGACGACGGGAGGTGATTTTGAACCATGGTAAGCGACATTGCATTCCTCACAGCAGATGGTAATGAGTTTCACCCAGCATTCATCTTTTCTAATTTGAAGAACCAACAGTGTATCATGCGTTCCTTGGCCGACATCAAGATTACAGGAGAGATAAAGAAAGTCCCTTCTAATCGAAGTTGGAATTTTCTCTATGTGAACTTTAAACAAGTCATCAAGTTACTGTAATGTTCCTTCCTCTCGTTCTCAGGTTGCATTGTGAACCCACGCACGCTTGGCTTGCGAGGCAAATCACTCGACGTATTGCTTCGAAGAGTCCGCATCCGTAGCTAACTGGTCAACGCGGTTGGCTGTCATGCCGAGGTCCCAGTTCGATTTCCGGTACTTCCAGCAATTTGTGCTAGGTGGGAGGAATGGGATGGGGTGCATTCAGCCTTGTGAAGCCAACTGACGAGTTATGTGACCGACTAGTAGCGGCTCTCGGTCACGAAAACGGGCAACCGCTGGGAGAGAGCTGTGCTGACGAAACTCGACTGCTTATCGTATCGAGTGACGTCACTGACAGAGGACGGATTTAGTAGTTCCCGGCTTAAATTTCTCCACTGATGAATTATTAAAACGAATTTAACAAAGTGTGGACAGACAACTACGTAGGTAGGGCAACCACTCCTACGAGTAATTATCTTGGGTATTAATAAACCGCTTCAGCAGTATTTAGTCCTTCATTTTAAATCACTTCCGGTTTCGTGCCGCTAAAAGCCAATTTTTCAGGTGAACATATAACTAAAATATCAGAGCGAAACAGCTCGGAATATTTTGTAGCCAACATTGGCTGTCTGTTAGAACAAAACACCGCTGAAAGGAGGTATACCCATTTAATAAAATAGTTGGATTCCAATTCAGTATGGTTAATGGGTTCGCTTCTCCGGTATATACGCAGTCGCAAACGGGAGAAGCAGTCGCGTCCCGTGTCATACTGTATGACACAATTCACGACCGAGTCCCCTTTTCGCGACGGCGTATAGACCGGAGAAGCGGAAGCTTTTACCAAACTCGATTGAAATCCGGCTGCTTTATTCAATGACATACCGTCTATTAGAGGTGTTTTTTTCTAACGGACAGTCAATGTTGGGTACAAAATTCGGAGCTGTTTAGCTGTAATATATTATTTATGCGCTCACTTTAAGAACTGGCTTTTAGAGCCAAGTTATAAACAAATAAATACAGCTGAAGCGCTTTATGAAATTCGGACAGCCTCGTTTTGATCGAGAGTCACTGCTGATCCGTAACACCACACTTCAGAAACGTAAAATATTTTAAAATGTCACTTCTGGCACAAAGAACGCACGGCTTGCCTTGTAGTGTCTGGCGGACTGACTCTCCGATTTCGAGAGTTCCTCACAACTCCCTAAAACCACCGAGCGAGGTGGCGCAGTGGTTAGCACACTGAACTCGCATTCGGGAGGACGACGGTTCAATCCCGCGTCCGGCCATCCTGATTTAGGTTTTCCGTGATTTCCCTAAATCGCTCCAGGCAAATGCCGGAACGGTTCCTTTGAAAGGGCACGGCCGACTTCCTTCCCCATCCTTCCCTAATCCGATGAGACCGATGACCTCGCTGTTCCGTCTCTTCTCCCAAGCAATCCAATGCCTAAAAGCGTTTGAACATTCCGACCTGTCAATCAGTCACCCTAAGGAGCAGACGGGAAAAATTGTTGCTCCTCAAGAAGGTACTGATTCCTATCAGACCTTTTCTCAACTTTATTTCCAACAGGTGCTCTTGGATACTTACTCTTTAAGCGAGCTTAGTAGTTTCCGATTACGAACCGCTTTAGATGGCAACTGGACAACGCCCCCTTCCGCTGGACTATCGGGAAACGACTATGTACCTCCTAACCGTCAAGAGTAGGGGCCCAGCGCGCGTACAGGAATGATCGTTCTGAGTGGAAGGTTTGCTGAATGCCTGGTGATGGATTAGTTGTAGGATCGAGACTATTGGCCGTAGGTACGTTATTTCGTGATAGTACTAAGGCTTTGTAATGTTGTGTGTGCCTCACTGCCTTTTTTAAACTAATTTGTGCCTAATTTTGTTCTGAGAAGCTCAGTAATGTATGTAAATACCGTAAATTTAAATGTGATTCAAAAAGTACTTGAAGTGGATTGAAGCGCACCTGGACAGTAAGAAACTCTTTAGCGCGCAATCCCCGCAACGATAGTAGTTGTGAATCGTTGAGTATGGACTCTAAAAAAAAGACAATTGATTTATTAAAAAAAAAGAGTGTTGATCTGTATCTTGCTAGGCCATCGCTCTGAACGTATTGTTACATTTCATGAAAAGTGATACTTTAGTGATAAAACCGAGTAAATTATGTGCAATAGTTACCAGACATTTAAAGCACACCGTCTTCAGGCCACGAGTGGCCTACCGGCACCATCCGACCGCCGTGTCATCCTCAGAGGAGGCTGCGGATAGGAGGGGCGTGGGGGTCAGCACACCGCTCTCCCGGTCGTTATGATGGTAGTCTTGACCGAAGCCGCTACTATTCGGTCGAGTAGCTCCTCAATTGGAATCACGAGGCTGAATGCACCCCGAAAAATGGCAACAGCGCATGGCGGCCTGGATGGTCACCCATCCAAGTGCCGACCACGCCCGACAGCGCTTAACTTCGGTGATCTCACGGGAATCGGTGTACCCGCTGTGGCAAGGCCGTTGCCTACCAAACTTTTATGTATACAAATTTTCTGGAAGTGAAGAATAGAAATATCTTGTTTTTGGAAAAGGAGGTGAACTTCATTGCCGGCCGGTGTGGCCGTGCGGTTCTAGGCGCTTCAGTCTGGAACCGCGTGACCGCTACGGTCGCAGGTTCGAATCCTGCCTCGGGTACGGATGTGTGTGACGTCCTTAGGTTTAAGTAGTTCTAAGTACCAGGGGACTGATGACCTCAGAAATTAAGTCCCATAGTGCTCAGAGCCATTTGAACCATTTTTGTGAACTTCATTGTCGTCGCCGTCTATCAATCGACAGAATTGTAAGTGTACAAAGTTCACAAAAATACAGAAAAAGAAATGGATTCTCTAAAGTTTTCATTCAATACGTAACAATCTCTCATAATTTCTTAATTACAGTAATTGGATTATGTTCTTGCACAATAGCATGGTGCTGAACACCGCTGACCAATTTTGATGTAGCAGGATGTGTAGTTTGAAGTAGGCGAGTGTCAGCAATATGTATCGTGGTCTTATCGTGGCGTGTTTATCCTCTGCCGTTAGGTCAGACGATAGAAATGCCACTTGCACGCTTAGAGTAGCAGATTGACGGTGACCAACTTTAAACAGAACTTGATTAATTTTCATACACATTTCTTAAAATAATAACAATCATAAACCTTACTTAACTTGATTTTGGATACTATTTACAATTGGCAATCTGAAGTTCCTTTGGTCTTGGTACGTTAATCTTATTCTCACATATCTCTGATACTTGACAAAGTGTCTATTCATTTATCTTCATGGCTATGTACAGGAATATGATAATCTTATTAGGTATCACTGCGCGAGTGTGATCTGCGAGGAGAAAAGGTTCTACGTTAGCAGCAGTCTCATTGGCTGCGTTACATATTAATACGCGGATCGGCGGAAGCAGAATTTGGTCCGTCTCTAAGACAGTGCCATCTCGTAGTGCGGAGACGGACGAGCGCTGCGCCTGCGCTGTTGTGCTTAGCGGGGCGCGGTCTAGAGGGAAAGTTGTGTACGTGCTGAGTACGCGGAACTATGTACACAACACCGCAATACGGCCAAGTAACTAACAGAGTCGTATTTTAAACCTTAAACAACGATAACTTCCCCCAAATTGTAATACGTCACCAAATGGTGCAGAAGCTGATCATTCAAGGAGGCAGCAACCTAAATTCAGGTACCAGTTACGACTTAAAAGTACAAATCTCAATCAAAAATCAATCTCTCTCTCTCTCTCTCTCTCTCTCTCTCTCTCTCTCTCTCTCTCTCTCTCTCTGGAAACACATATACAAATATTCATATTATTAAGATAAAAGTCTCCTCTGCTATGCCAGCGTTGCCTGGATCTCCGCCCCCACCCACTTTTACAAGGCCCTCCAAATCCTTGAACAGAATGCGCTCCGCCTTGCATTCCATATCCGCCTTCCTTCCCCCACACGGCTCCTGTATGACCTGATCCCCTTCCCCCACCTCCTCCTGTTCCTCCAACATCTCCGCATCCTTTACGTTGTCCGCAGGCTTGATCCCCCCCACCCTCTGCTTTCCTCCTTCCTCTCCACCCCCCGCCCGTTGCCGCGCCCTATCGCTGTATCCCTCCCTCTCTCCACCTCCACACCCTCCATCTCCTTCATCAGGGCAATTTCCAACGCCTCCCCCTCCCGGATGACGAACTTCGTTGTGACATCTACCCTTCCTTCCAACCATAACCTGGTCTTGTTCTTCCCCCCCTCCCCTCCCCAGGGCCCCCTTTTTCCTCTTCCCTCCTTCTCCCAGAGCGGATTTTCCTCTTTCCCCCCCCCCTCCCCTGAGACCCTGCACCTCACACTTGCCTCTTTCCTTCCCACATCCCTCCCTACCTGGCCCTCTTCAGCGCGCCCCCCTCTCACCTCCCCCATCTCTTCCCCTCCCTCCCTTCTTCCGGCCTCCCTCATCTCCTTGCGCCTGGCAGATCCTCCGTTTTGATCATCGTCACATCAGTTTTGTGTTTAGTGCCGTTACTCCTGTGCGTCAAGAGGTGTGATTTTAATTGTGTACTGCCTTGCTGTTCGCCGTCGGTGTTTGTTCTGTGCTACGCCATCCGTCAATACCTTTTATGCTCCAGTCATACTGTGCCTTGTGTTCTTTTAATTGTCGCAGTGTGTGGCTTTTTGTGTGTGCTACTTTTAAACAGTTTTTTTTATCTCCATTTTACAGTCACCCCGTTTTTTGTCTATTGCCTTCCATGATGTTCCCCCTTTTTTATATCTATGTTCACCATATTCTCTCCTTTGTTATTTTTAAATGTCTTCTATTGTTTGTTCTATGTCTTTCGGCTGAAGAGCAGCACATATGCTGCTGCCAGCCCGCCCCCCTGGGGAATTGAAATACAATAAAGAAAAAAAGAAAAAAAAAAGATAAAAGTCATTTTATAGCTTCTATCGCTACCCCTAGTACTCATTTTTTTCCTAGGTAGCTCAGCGTCAGCGACGCTGTTGAGCGTGTTGCCAGACGGCGTTAGCTGCAGGGAGGCACTCACCGTGGCGAGCAGCGTCAGGTCAAACTCGACGTCGCCGGCGTCGTAGTCGAGCGGCCGGCGCAGCACGAGCGCCGCCCGGGGCCCCGGGCCGGCCTCCAGCGAGAAGCGGCCGCGCTCGTCGCCCGCCGCGATGCTCAGCGCCACCTCCGAGTTGGCCGTGTTGGGCTTGTCGCCGTCCGTCGCGCGCACGTCGCGGAACAGCGTCGCGCCTGCGCAGCCGCCACACACACACAGCGTCACCTCCAGCCGCAAAGTGTTGTTAGGCATCTCCACTACAGTGGTACCACTAGCGATACACAGTACGCTACGTTTCTGTGTCTGCAGATAGACTACTTTTCCGTAAAATTCTTCGGAAGTCATTTTGCAAAATGACCTGTCAGCGTTTCGGCTATAGTTGAAAGAGGGCTTTCATCGTGTATGTAGTCGAGCAGCCGAGTCAGTACACGTCTGGAGTTGTGCAACTTTACACAAAACGTACAAGGGATAGTTGTGAAGTTTTAACTATCACCTCGAAACAATTAAGTTGCGTAACTCATTTTTAACGTTTCGTGTATGTAGGAGCAAACAACTCAGGTACGCGGACAGTGAAGAAAACGGTGTACGTGATAGCCCACGCTTTTATCTACATCTCCATGTCTACTCCGCAATTTATACTTAACTGCCTAGCCGCGCGGGATTAGCCGAGCGGTCTAGCCGCTGCAGTCATGGACTGTGCGGCTGGCTCCGGCGGAGGTTGGAGTCCTCCCTCGGGCATGGGTTGTGTCTGTCTGTCCTTAGGATAATTTAGGTTAAGTAGTGTGTAAGCTTAGGGACTGATGACCTTAGCAGTTAAGTCCCATAAGATTTCACACACATTTTTGAACTTTTTTTTTCCTTGCGGTAGACGAGTCCGTGGTGCAAATAAAAACAGATACGACGGAGTGGCCGAGCGGTTCTAGGTGCTACAGTTTGGAACCGCGCGACCGCTACGCTCGCAGGTTCGAATCCTGCCTCGGGCATGAATGTGAGTGATGTCCTTAGGCTAGTTAGGTTTAAGTAGTTCTAAGTTCTAGGGGACTGATGACCTTAGATGTTAAGTCCCATGGCGCTCAGAGCCATTTGAACCAAATGGTTCATCGAACACTTTCACACTATCTCTCAGCTGTTTCACACTCAAACAGGACGTGGGAAAGGCGAACACTTAATTTTTTCCGTGCGAGCTCTGATTTCTCTTATTTTATTACGATGGTCATTTCTGCTAATGTAGGTGGGAGTCAACAACATATTCTCGCATTTGGCGGAGAAAGTTGGTGACAGAAATTTTATGAAAACACCTCGCCACAATGAGAAATGTTTTTTATCCTTTATCCTTTTTTAAATACTTGTCATCCCAATTCGCATACCATATCTGCCGTATCGATATCTACGATGCCACGGCGTAGGTGCAAGCTCGCAGGTTGGCACTAGGACACAGACACCGACGACAGCGCCCTCTAGCCGGCGCTGTGCAGCTCTTGATTCCGCGTAGACGACTTTGCAACATTGTTTCTATTTCATAGTGGGCGAGCCACTACAGATTTTGCCTGTGTAACTTTTGCTAGCGTTGATGCCTGTACGGCTTCGTACCTACGTGCACATCTCAGGCAAAGTTAAGTAAAACCACTTTTAATTGCAGTACCGAAGCATTTCACCTTTTCCTGCTCCTACTCACTTCCTACATTCGGCCCACCCTTCACTTTACAGGAGCAGACCCACGCGCCGCCTATCCAGGCGGGATACAAAAATATCCATGACACTGTCTTTCGGTTTTCGCTACAATACAGAAGACGCTGCCCTTCATTGACCTTTTTCGATTTCCTTCGTCAATCCTACTCCTGACAGAGCAGCAATACTCCATAAAAGAAAGGACAAGCTTAATGTTGGCGGCAGTGTAGTGTAGATGTGTTGTCACTTGTATGTGTTCTCCCAATGAAGTGCATGCAGTCTTTGGTTCACCTTCTCCATCATATTTTCTGTAGGATTGTTCCCATTTAATTTTTCGTAATTCTAATCACCAGATATTTATTCAACTCACAGTCTTGAAATTGTTGTGGTTTATGGTGTAACCAAAATGTAAACGGTTCTTTTTAACGTTTACGTCTATCATCTCACACTTTTTATTGTTTAGGTTCGAGTACCATTTCTCGCATATTCCGTAATATTGTTTGTATTTTTCATCTGTTATGGTTAACAGAAATAAATTGCCGCATCAGAAAATTTCATAGGGCTGTTTTAAAAAAGGACGATTCCCCGATGCAAAAAAAGGACAATCGAAATGTCTGTTCGCTTCGGTACGAAGAACAGAAACATACATAGTACTGACCTTTAAAAGCATGTTGATTTCATATGAAAATTTAGATTACCACGTTATCCTAAAGTTTGAACGACTGTCTTAGATAAATTGTATGATACAAACAACAGGAAATTATGAAATACATTACCATTCATGTGAATTTCAAACTCACCTACAGGCGTAAGTTCATCGACGGTGACATGGTACGGCGCATTCACGAACACAGGACTGTGGTCGTTCACATCCTCCACGTATACCGTCACGGACAGGAATGAAGAAATCTGCACAAGTTTCCCAAACCGAAAAAATGAGTCACTCAGACAACCAAATGCGCTGCCTCAGTGCCGTACAAATACAAACCGGTCGGCAATACACAATGACTTTTGCACGCACACACACACACACACACACACACACACACACACACACACACACACACACACACACAGATATATATATATATATATATATAAACTTCACATCATATTTACTGAATTAAATAACACTCTCTCTCTTTCATCGTGTATATCCCGTGTATGGGGTAGCTGTTTTCATGATCTGGCAGATTAATTTTTATTTAATATTCTGCCCGCATGCCCTTACTGCTGGCACGGCCGTCAGTTAAGGCAACGAAGAGAAGTCTTGCGTGCCATCTGCCTGTAAATCGTCCTAAACTTTGGTCTGTATGTTATCGTATGCAAACAGGTTGTGGATCTATTTGCTGAGGCGGAGGTTAGGGACCAGGTCAACATTTGCTAAAACGAGCGAGGAAAACTGCCTAAAAACGATGGTCAGGCTGGCCTGCGTACCATCCCTACGGCCGTTAATCTGCCACGTGGATGTATCCATGTCTCGCTCGCCTATCACGCAAGCCAACAGGTGCGCGTTAAGCTGTTAAACTAACAACACTGTGAAAACCGATATAAGGCTTAGTGTGCTGAGCGCTTCTGGGCTGTACGGTAACCAGACAGCATCATCTAGTGAGGTAGTCTTCGTCCAGGGCAAGTAAAATTCCATAGCCTAATTTGGTGCACGAGGGAAAGCACGATGTTATCTCTCGGATGTTGATCATCACAATACGAGCAGTGTTAGCACTAAATATTTAAACTACCATAATACCTGGTGGTGATGTGACAAGCGGAGTAGAACTTTTTTTTAGCGATTACACTCCTTCTGCTCAAATATTACGAGCTTAGAATGGGTTTCAGGCCGACGCCGTGAATAGAATTTCTCTGTAAGTGTGCTGCGTTTATCTGCTGATCCAGTGGTAACACAACACGGTGCCCAATAAATTTTTCGCCTATAACTAATTTTGTAACCATAATATAATTATATGTATAAATGCGCGGTGTCTGTTCTTTCTCCCGGGTGGCGCAGTGTTCGACACAACTGCCGAGTAAACAGAAGATTCCGGGTTCGAGTCCCAGTCCGATACACATTTTCACTCGTCGCCAATGATTCCGTGTAATGTTCCGATGCAACTGACATCATTAATCCCTTACCTTTCCTTTCCTTTCTCCCCCTCCACCTCAGTTTACATAATGTAATTTTGACTTATGTACCTTTTAATATTTTATTAATGTTGTAATATAATCAAATGTCAAAGAATTAATTAAAACAGACTAATTAATAAAGAATATTGTAATTAAGGCGTAGTAACAACGCTGGCTCAATCAGGGAAGTTTGCTATTGTATAGAGCCAAAGAATGCGTTTGAAGTAAGGAATATTGTCGCTCGGCTCCTATGAGCAGAGCTGGGCAGAAGTAGTTAGCGAGGGGGAGTTGCTAGCGACAACTGATCAAGTGCAGACGCGATGCGAGGGAATGTAAGGAGTAAACTGCAAAATTTTTAAAATATTGCCAGGCAGGCATATTATGTCGTTGTAAATGGGTACAGTACAATACCATCAACAGGAATAAATATTCAAGAAGAGTACTGTAGGTCCAGACTTGCTATATGGAGCGTCGATAAAGAAGAGCCTGCTGCCACACATTGTCGACTAATGATGCCTTACATCGCACCAGCAGCAACTTATCAATGTAAGATACAATAAGTTTCATCTTCAGATTGTATTTCTTATTTGAGTAACAAAGTGTTTAGTGGAGCAACTGTTATACTGCAAACGAACTTTACTTCAATCATTTACCTAACAGGGTCCTATCATATCAAGTTTCAACATTATTGATTCCAAGAATACAGCCAGTGAAAGAATAGGCAAATATCGATGGTGATGAGCTTATTTACTTCCGATAACTAAGATAAAGAACTACCCAAAACTGCCATTTAACAGCAGTGAACTTTGCTGCTTGGTAGAACGACTAGTTAAAGAGTAATGTCTAACAGTAAAAGAGAGAGAGAATAATTTAAAAGAATATTGACTATGTATTACTTCAGAAGAATATATTTAATTTTTTTGTGTGTGCTGCAAATTCTGCTCACATTTGCAAATTACATAACAGTGTAGTGTAAAATAACTTATTCTTCACTAAATGAAGTATTATGAACTTTCCAGAAATAGCTCACTATAATAGAAAAGGAATATTTATGAACATTTGCATTTGTGAAATCAGTAAGAGTTTGCATTGCAGTGAGTAGCGTAAAGCTATTTTGCAAACAGTTAACTTTCATATACATGTGTTCAGCACAAATTATTCTGCTGGCTTTCTGATTGACTTTAATTCATGGTGGTATTGACTGTGTTTTTATATCTGAACTGGAGTCAGTGCCTTCGGTTCTTTTCTCGCCCGATCTGAATTCGATGATTAGTTCGTAATAACAGTTTGTGCACAGTTAACAATCACACAGTAATTTTTGTTCGTACACTGAACTGACGACCGTTCGTAAGTGATTTGCAAACTAAAATTACAGCAAATTCAGTTTATTTATTCCAAATTTCGCGAACTGCTTCTTATATTTACCTTCTATTTCAAAATGTCTTTCGATCGTTATCGTGCGAAAGCAGACGAGCAATAACAATTCGGTTATTACTATATCTGCACTTTCCGGATTTTCATTATTCATTGAAACAGATGTCTTTCCCCTTTTCAAAACAACAGGGAATATTAAGAGCACTTGTCGTTTAAGACCCCTGGTTAGCTGGCAGTCTAGGCCCGTCGTACGTTGAGCAGGGCTTGGCGCTGCAGCGAACGCACCGTGTCGTCGCCGTCCTGGTAGTCGCAGACGAGGCGGAACTTGAGCACGTTCTGCGGGCTGTCGCCGTCCACCAGGTCCTCCAGCGAGCGCGCCAGCGCCACCGACACCAGCTGGCTGCTCAGCTCGCGCACTTCGAAGAACGTCGCGTCCTCCGCCTGCAACACCAAGAAGAAATGCAGATGATAAACGGGTATTCATTGGACAAATATACTAGAACTGACACGTGATTACATTTTCACGCAATTTGGCTGCATAGATCCTGAGAAATCAGTACCCAGAACAACCACCTCTGGCCGTAATAACGGCCTTGATACGCCTGGGCATTCAGTCAAACAGACCTTGGATGGCGTGTACAGGTACAGCTGCCCATGCAACTTGAACACGATACCACAGTTCATCAAGAGTAGTGACTGGCGTATTGTGACGAGCCAGTTGCTCGGTCACCATTGACCAGAAGTTTTCAATTGGTGGGAGATCAGGGAATGTGCTGGCCAGGGCAGCAGCTGAACATTTTCTGTGTCCAGAAAGGCCCGTACAGGACCTGCAACATGCGGTCGTGCATTATCCTACTGAAATGTAGGGTTTCGCAGGGATCGAATGAAGGGTAGAACCATGGGTCATAACACATCTGAAATGTAACGTCCACTGTTCAAATTGACGTCAATTCGAACAAGAGGTAGCCGAGACGTGTAACCAGTGCCACCCCATTCCATCACGCCGTGTGATACGACAGTATGGCGATGACGAATATACGCTTCAAATGTACATTCACCGCGATGTCGCTAAACACGGATGCCACCATCATGATGCTGTGAACAGAACCTGCATTCATCCGAGAAAATGACGTTTTGCCATTCGTGCACCCACGCTCGTCGTTGAGTACACCATCGCAGGCACTCCTGTCTGTGATGCAGCGTCAAGGGTAACCGCAGCCATGGTCTCCTAGCTGATAGTCCATGCTGCTGCAAACGTCGTCGAACTGTTCGTGCAGATGGTTGTTGTCTTGGAAACGTCCCCATATGTTGACTCAGGGATCGAGACGTGGCTGCACGATCTGTTACTACCATGCGGATAAGATGCCTGTCATCTCGACTGCTAGTGATACGAGGCCGTTGGGATCCAGCACGGTGTTCCGTATTACCCTCCTGAACCCGCCGATTCCATATTCCTGCTAACAGACATTGGATCTCGACCAACGCGAGCAGCAATGTCGCGATACGATAAACCGCAATCGCGATAGGCTACAATCCGACCTTTATCAAAGTCGGAAACGTGATGGTACGCATTTCTCCTCCTTACACGAGGCATCACAACAACGTTTCAGCAGGCAACGCCGGTCAACTGCTGTTGGTGTATGAGAAATCGGTAGGAAACTTTCCTCATGTCAGCACGTTGAAGGTGTCGCCACCGGCGTCAACCTTGTGTGAATGCTCTGAAAAGCTAATCATTTGCATATCACAGCATGGTCTTCCTGTCGGTTAAATTTCACGTCTGTAGCACGTCATTTTCGTGGTGTAGCAATTTTAATGGCCAGTAGTGTATTTGATTCAATTTCGTCGTGTACTCCACAACCGATTCTCTGCAGTAATTCTTCTACTCGAACGAACTGGAACTCTGACTTATTGCAATAGCATAGAATTTTAAATCATTACTGAACAACCTGTTTAAATCCTACACAGTGAGGTGTCAAAAGTCTTGTGATACGTTTAGCATCGTGTAGGGCCTCTTTTTGCCCGGCATAGTTCAGCAACTCGACGTGTCATGGACTTAACAAGTCGCTGGTAGTTCCCTGTAGAACTATTGAGCCATGCTGCCTCTATAGCCACCGTTAATTGCGAAAGTGTTGGCGGTGCAGGATTTTGTGCAAGAACTGACCCCTCGATTGTAATCCATACATGCTATATGGGATTCATGTCCGGTGATCGTTCGCTTAAATTGTCCACAACGTTCTTCAAATCAATCGTGAACGACTGTGGCCTAGTGACAAGTTTGGGAACATGAGACCCATGAATGGCTGCAGATGGTCTCCAGGTGGCCTAATATAGCTATTTCCAATCAATTATCAGTTCAGACTGACCAGAGGACCGAGCCCTTTCCACGAAAACGCAAAGCACACCATTATGAATCCACCTCCAGCTTCCACAGTACCTTGAGTCCATGGCTTCGTGGGGTGAGCGCCACACTCGAACCCTACCAACAGCTATTACCAACTGAAATCTGGACAGGACATGCTTTTCCAGTCGTATATGGTCCAAACTATATGGTCACGAGCCCTGGAGAAGTGCTGCAGGCGATGAAGTGTTGCTATCAAAGACACTCGCGTCGGTCATTTGCTGCCATAGCCCATTAACACCAAATTTGATCGCACTCTCCTAACGGATGCGTTGGTCGTACGTCCCACATTGGTTTCTGAAGTTATTTAACGTCGTATTGCTTTTCTATTAGCACTGACAACTCTACACAACGAGCGGTTCTAGGTGCTTCAGTCTGGAACCGAGCGACCGCTACGGTCGCAGTTTCGAATCCTGCCTCGGGCATGGATGTGTGTGATTTCCTTAGTTTGGTTAGGTTTAAGTAGTTCTAGGACTAGGGACTGATGACCTCAGATGTTAAGTCCCATAGTGCTCAAAGCCAACTCTACACAAACACTGCTACTCTCGGTCGTTAAGTGAAGCCGTCGGCCAGTGTGTTGGCTGTGGTGAGAGGTAATGCCTGAAATGTGATATTCTCGGCACACTCGTGATACTTTGTCTCTCGGAATACTGAATTCCGTAACGATTTCGGAAATTGAATGTTCCATGTGTCTAGCTGCAATTACCATTCCGCTGTCGTGCGACCATAGCCACGTCGGAAACCTTTTCACATGAATCAATGACAAATGACAGCTCTGTCAATGCACTGCACTTTTATACTTCGAGTACGCCATTTGTGTATGTGCATATCGCAGTACCATAACTGTCGTCAGCTCATTGTATACTCACGGACTGCTGGAGAATACCTTGGGTACCACTATTATTTTCGCCCTTTCCTTTCCGTTCAATAATAGTTTACAGAAAAAACGGATTCTTTAGCTTCCCGTTGATTTCTTAAATCCGTTTCGTTAAAAATGGTTGAAATGGCTCTGAGCACTATGGGACTTAACTTCTGAGGTCATCAGTCCCCTAGAACTTAGAACTACTTAAACCTACCAACCTAAGGACATCACACACATCCATGCCCGAGGCAGGATTCGAACCTGCGACCGTAGTGGTCGCGCGGCTCCAGACTTTAAAGGGTAGAGCCGCTCGGCCACCACGGCCGGCAAATCCGTTTCGTGTTTGTTGCTTTGAAACTGATTTCATTAATAATACGTAGCTTTCTTGTGAAAAAGTAGTATATCAGTAGTTTGTGTTTGTTTCTCATTGCCCTATAGTTTTTATCACAGAATAGCTTCTTGTTTTTCCTTGGCTCGAGTTCACGGTCAAACGAAGCTTTTTAAAATATCGTCGCTGGTTTTCTTTAAATTTCTTTCCCATCAAAACACTAATAGGTATGGCGATTTACTCGAAAATTATACAAAGAATTCAGTGATGTTAAACAAACTGTCGTCGGAAGTGCATCATGTGACCAACACATGTAAAAGCACGATATGCATCCACTTGGAAATGACCAAAGACTGCAACTGCAACTTTGAAGTTTATAAATAAAACAATTAAGTGCACAATGATGTCTTTTTAAACAAAATAATGCTTGGTGGTCAAATACATCTTTTTTTCCTTAGTATCGAAGCCAGGAGGCGTAAACAAAATTTCAGTATTTGAGAGGACCAAAATAAAGAAAACATTCTCTAAGAGACCAAAATTCATTTATGGCAACTATATAAACTTAAATCAAGATTCATCACGAGTTGTTTTATTCTTGTTTCACTGATTCACTAAAAATCAAATCATTAAATTATTGTTCCCCATCTTACGCCTCTCAGACCGACTTGCAGCCGCAACATACGCTTACCTCCAGACTGCACAAAGACTTGGATACATAGTGAAGAGGCTCGCTCACCTTGTCTATGGGCTGCAGAGAGAGGCCGTGCCGCGGGTGCACCTCGACCTGCAGCACCTCGCCGCCCACCGGCACGTTCTCCGGCAGCCGCACGAAGCGCAGGTACTCGCCCGCCGGCGAGAACTGGCACCCTGCAACAACAGCACCAGTATCACCTCACCTCACCTCACTGGAATGTAAGCCTTGAGCATGCTCTGTGATTTACTGCTATACTGTTGTCCTGTAGTAATTCCGAATATCATTATCGTTGTACCTCTATCAAAGAAAAAACATTGAGTACAGTCTGTGCCTTTCAGCCCATATATTTGTGGTGTGAGTAGACGACATCAAGCGCCGTCGTTGTTACACGAGGCGGAAGCGTGAGCTCGGCGAAGACGGTCAGTTTCAGTATCGACTTACGTATGTGACACGCGAAAACTACCACGCTACGGGAAAAACAGGTGAAAATTACGGTAGCGGAAAGCAGCCTAACGCACGGCTTTCCGGACTGGAAGGAGCGCCGGTACCCGGCACGAATCCGCCCGGCGGTTTTGTCTCAAGGTCCGGTGTGCCGGCCAGTCTGTGGATGGTTTTTAGGCGGTTTTCCATCTGCCTCGGCAAATGCGGGCTGGTTCCCCTTATTCCCCCTCAGCTATACAATGTCGGCGATTGTTGCGCGAAGAAGTTCTCCACGTACGCGTACACCATCATTACCACGCAAACATAGGGGTTACACTCGTCTGGTGTGAGACGTTCCCTGGGGGGTCCACCGGGAGCCGAACCGCACAATAACCCTGGGCTCGGTGTGGGGCGGCGGGGGGGTGAAGTTGACTACATTAGTTCAAATGGTTGAAATGGCTCTGAGCACTATGGGACTTAACATCTGAGATCATCATTCCTCTAAAACTTAGAACTGCTTAAACCGAACTAACCTTAGGACATCACACACATCCATGCCCGAGGCAGGATTCGAACCTACGACCGTTGTGGTGGCGCGTTTCCAGACTGAAGGGCCTAGAACAGCTCGGCCACACCTGCCGACCGGACTACGGTAGTCGTCCTGGGGGTTGCGGACCACTGCGGCTGCGGCGGGAACGGAACCTCACCGTCGTTTTTAGGTCCCCAGTTAACATACCAGAACATAACATAACGATAGCGGAATGTATTCTTTTCTTTAATTTTATTCTTAGTCGTCATGCTTGATGTGACCCGCCACGAATTACACTCTTCTGCTAATCTCTTCACTTCAGAATAGCATATCAATCTAACGACCTCCTGTCTTAGACTCCTAATTCTTTCCTGACCTTCCATTATTGTTCCCTCATGGTTCTTCTACGTATTGTATGTTACCCATCTTTTCCTACAGCTTACACTTATTTTTCCATTCTTCCATCATTTTATTTTGTCCAGCGCTTTTTTTCAGATCGACAAATCCAATTGCCGGCCGTTGTGACCGTGTGGTTCTAGGCGCTTCAGTCCGGAAACGCGCGGCTGCTACGGTCGCAGGTTCGAATCCTGTCTCGGGCATGGATGTGTTTGATGTCCTTAGGTTAGTTAGGTTTAAGTAGCTGTAAATCTAGGGGACTGATAACCTCAGATGTTAAGTCCCATAGTGTTTAGAGCCATTTGAACCACTTGAAATCCCATGAACGAGACCTCATTTTCCTAAAGTCTGGCTTCCATATTTAGTCACAGCCGTACATCTGCTTCTAAGATGACTTTACCGTTCCTAAAACCAGACTGACGGTCATCAAACAGATTCTCAATTTTCTTTTCCATTCTTCTGTATATTATTCTTGCCCGTATCTCAGATGTATAAGCCTTTATGCTGATCCTGCGATAGTTCTCGCATTTATCTGTCCTTGCTATCGTCATTATTGTGCAGATGATGTTTCCCCGAAAGCCCTATAGCATCTCTCCACACTCTCAAGATCTACACACCAGTTCCTTGCCTCTTTCCCAAGATTTCAAAAATTCCGAATGGAGGATCTACTCCTTCTGCCTTACTTGATCGCACGTTTTCCACACCTCTGTTAAGCTCTGACTCTACAACTGGGCCGCCTACGTCTTCGTATCGACTCCCTTTTCCTCTTCAACCACGTAATCAGACCATCCTCAGTTCGTAAGCTTTCTACCTGTCGGCTCTCTCCTCTACGATTAAAAATGGAATTCCCATTGCAATCTTAACGTCGATACCCTTCCCTATAATTTCGCCGAAGAGTGTTCTCACTTTTCTGCGTGCTGAATCAGTCCACATAAAGACTATTTTTTTTTTCCCTGAGATTTTTCCTGCAGCCATTTCGCCTTGGCGTCTTTGCACTTTCTATTTATTTCATTCCGAAGTGATTTACATTTCCGTATTCCTGAAATTCCGTGAACATTTTTGTACTTCATCCTTCGTCGATCAAGTGACCTTTTACCCAAGGTTTCGTCACAGTTACGTTTCTTGTACCTACGTCTGTCCAAGTTCTGTGATTGCTTTCCGACATAAATTATCGCAGTATCACTGCCCAGTAATTCAACATATCATTTTATTCCACACTGATTCTCCCGTGTAATTCTCTTGAACGGCAGTCTGCTCTCCATGATTATTAAGTTGTGATCAGAGTGCATATATGTTCCCGATATCCTCTACATCTACCAAGATCAAGTTGTGATCGACCTGGAATCTTCATGGATCTGCAGACCTTTTCCAAATGCCCATATACTCCAGTAAAATCTTTCTTCTCTTCTTTCCCCTACTACCACGTTCCAGCCCTCACAATTGTTAGATATTCATCACCTTTTACATTCTGAATTATCCAACCATCATCCTCATATCTACATCTATATCCATACTCCGCAAGCCACCTGACGGTGTGTGGCGGAGGGTACCCTGAGTACCTCTATCGGTTCTCCCTTCTGTTCCAGTCTCGTATTGTTCATGGAAAGAAGGATTGTCGGTATAACTCTGTGTGGGTTCTAATCTCTCTGATTTTATCCTCATGTTCTCTTCGCGAGAAATACGTGGGTGGGAGCAATATACTGCTGGACTCCTCAGTGAAGGTATGTTCTCGAAACTTCAACAAAAGCCCGTACCGAGCTACTGAGCGTCTCTCCTGCACAGTCTTCCACTGGAGTTTATCTATCATCTCCGTAACGCTTTCGCGATTAATAAATGATCCTGTAACGAAGCGAGCTGCTCTCCGTTGGATCTTCTCTATCTCCTCTATCAACCCTATCTGGTACGGATCCCACACTGGTGAGCAGTATTCAAGCAGTGGGCGAACAAGTGTACTGTAACCTACTTCCTTTGTTTTCGGATTGCATTTCCTTAGGATTCTTCCAATGAATCTCAGTCTGGCATCTGCTTTACCGACGATCAATGTTATATATGATCATTCCATTTTAAATCACTCCTAATGCGTACTCCCAGATAATTTATGGAATTAACTGCTTCCCGTTGCTGACCTGCTATACCGTAGCTAAATGATAAAGGATCTTTCTTTCTATGTATTCGCAGCACATTACACTTGTCTACATTGAGATTCAATTGCCATTCCCTTCACCATACGTCAATTCGAATGGTTCAAATGGCTCTGAGCACTATGGGACTCAACTGCTGTGGTCATAAGTCCCTTAGAACTTAGAACTACTTAAACCTAACTAACCTAAGGACAGCACACAACACCCAGCCATCACGAGGCAGAGAAAATCCCTGACCCGCCGGGAATCGAACCCGGGAACCCGGGTGTGGGAAGCGAGAACGCTACCGCACGACCACGAGATGCGGGCTTACGTCAATTCGCTGCAGATCCTCCCGCATTTCAGTACAATTTTCCATTGTTACAACCTCTCGATATACCACAGCATCATCCGCAAAAAGCCTCAGTGAACTTCCGATACGATCCACAAGGTCATTTTTTGTATATTTTGAATAGCAACAGTCCTACGACACTCCCCTGCGGCACACCTGAAATCACTCTTACTTAGGAAGACTTCTCTCCATTGAGAATGACATGCTGCGTTCTGTTATCTAGAAACTCTTCAATCCAATCACACAATTGGTCTGATAGTCCATATGCTCTTGCTTTGTTCATTAAACGACTGTGGGGAACTGTATCGAACGCCTTACGGAAGTCATGAAACACGGCGTCTACCTGGGAACCCGTGTCTATGGCCCTCTGAGTCTCGTGGACGAATAGCGCGAGCAGGGTTTCACACGATCGTCTTTTTCGGAACCCATGCTGATTCCTACAGAGTAGATTTCTAGTTTCCATAAAAGTCATTATACTCGAACATAACACGTGTTCAAAAATTCTGCAACAGATCGACGTTAGTGATGTAGGTCTATAGTTCTGTTCAGCTGTTCGACGTCACTTGTTGAAAACGGGGATGACCTGTGACCTTTTCCAATCCTTTGGAACGCTACGCTCTTCTAGAGACCTACCGCTGCAAGAAGGGGACAAGTTCCTTAGCGTACTCTGAGTAAAATCGAACTGGTATCCCATCAGGTCCAGCGGCCTTTCCTCTTTTGAGCGATTTTAACTATTTCTCTATCCCTCTGTCGTCTATTTCGATATCTACCATTTTTGTCATCTGTGCGACAATCTAGAGAAGGAGCTACAGTGCAATATTCCTCTGTGAAACAGCTTTGGAAAAAGACATTTAGTATTTCGGCCTTTAGTCTGTCATCCTCTGTTTCAGTACCATTTTGTCACAGAGTGTCTGGACATTTTGTTTTGATCCACCTACCGCTTTGGCATAAGACCAAAATTTCTTAAGATTTTCTGCCAAGTCAGTACGTAGAACTTTACTTTCGAATTCATCGAACGCCTCTCGCATAGCCCTCCTCACACTACATTTGTCTGTAAGGCTTTGGCTATATTTATGTTTGCTGTGAAGTTCCCTTTGCTTCCGCAGCAGTTTTCTAACTCGGTTGTTGTACCACAGTGGCTCTTTTCCATCTCTTACGATCTCGCTTGGCACATACTCATCTAATGCATATTGCACGATGGTTTTGAACTTTGTCCACTGATCCTCAACACTATCTGTACTTAGGACAAAACTTTTGTGTTGAGCCGTCAAGTACTCTGAAATCTGCTTTTTGTCACTTTTGCTAAACAGAAAAATCTTCCTACCTTTTTTATATTTCTATTTACGCCTGAAATCATCGATGCAGTAACCGCTTTATGATCGCTGATTCCCTGTTCTGCGTTAACTGTTTCAAATAATTCGGGTGTGTTTGTCACCAGAAGGTCTAATATGTTATCGCCACGAGTCGGTTCTCTGTTTAACTGCTCAAGGTAGTTTTCAGATAAAGCACTTTAAAAAAATGTCACTGGATTCTTTGTCTCTGCCACCCGTTGTAAACGTTTGAACCTCCCAGTCTGTATCCGGCAAATTAAAATCTCCACCCAGAACTATAACATGGTGGGGAAATCTACTCGAAATATTTTCCAAATTTTTCTTCAGGTACTCTGCCACAACAGCTGCTGAGTCAGGGGGCCTATAGAGACATCCAATTACCATGTTTGAGCCTGCTTTAACCGTGACGCCGCTCGGGATTAGCCGAGCGGTCTAGGGGCGCTGCAGTCATGGACTGTGCGGCTGGTCCCGGCGGAGGTTCGAGTCCTCCCTCGGGCATGGGCGTGTGTGTTTGTCCTTAGGATAATTTAGGTCAAGTAGTATGTAAGCTTAGGGACTGATAACCTTAGCAGGTAAGTCCGATAAGATTTCACACACATTTGAACTTTTTTTTTTAACCGTGACCTTCACCCAAATTATTTCACATTTCGGATCTCCGTCAATTTCCTTCGATACTCTTGCACTTTTTATCGCTATAAACACGCCTCCTCCTTCACCGTCCAGCCTGTCTCTGCGGTATACATTCCAATCTGACTTTAGAATTTCATTACTGTTTACATCTGGTTTCAGCCAACTTTCTGTCCCTAGTACTATGTGGACATTGTGACCGTTTTTTAATGAGAGCAGTCCTGGGACCTTTCTGTAGATGCTCCTGCAGTTTACTATTACCACATTAATATTGTTATTCCCTGTTGCGTTTTGCCTACTACTACCTTGCCGCCTCTCAGGAGGCGTCTTGTCGGGCCTAGGGAGGGAATTTTCTAACCTAAAAAACCCACATGTGCACTCCTCACGTACTCTGCTACCCTTGTAGTAGTTTCCTGCGTGTAGTGCACACCTGACTTATTCAGGGGGACCCTGCACTTCTCCATCCGATAGCGGAGGTCGAGAAATTTGCACCCCAGATCTCCGCAGAATCGACTGAGCCTCTGGTTTAAGCCTTCCACTCGGCTCCAAACCAGAGGACCGCGATCGGTTCTGGAAAAAATACTACAAATAATTAGCTCAGATTCCACCCCGCGAGCGAGGCTTACGGCCTTCACCAACTTCGCCAACCGCCTGTATGAACTGAGGATGACCTCTGAACCCAGATTGCAGGAGTCATTGGTGCCGACATGAGCAACAATTTGCACTAGGGTGCACCCAATGCCCTCTATCGCCGCCGTCAGGGCCTCGTCCACATCTCGGATGAGACCCCCCGGCAAGCAGACAGAGTGAACACTGGCCTTCTTCCCCGACCTTTCCGCTATTTCCCTAAGGGGCTCCATCACCCGCCTATCGTTGAAGCTCCCAATCACTAATAAACCCCTCCCCTCGTGTGCCTGCTCGGACCTTGCTAAAGGAGCGGCCACATGTTCACTCACAGGCAGAGCGGGCGATGCCACACGGCCAGCCTCCACATTGACCCTCCGCCTCATGCGGCGCGAACGCCGCTGAACCCGCCACTCCCCTTGGGGAGAGGTTGGCCCAACCGCGCCCGGTACCCGCGAAGATGTCTCGACAGCAGGGACCGTGGGTGAAGCATGTAACACCTGGGGATGTACCATGCGACACATCAAACTCCCCACTGCCGCTACACTCCGAGGCAGCAGCCTGAAGACGGCTGACCGCGGCCATCAACACGCTCAGCTGTTCGCGAACAGTGGCCAGCTCCTCCTGCTTCCGTACACAGCAGTCACACATCCTATCCATCCTAAGAAATCAATTTACTGTAGAGAGTTAATCAACTTTTAACTAGACTGCTAATTCACTAAAGGCGGCTGATAGCTGACTAAACTGTGGTTACTAGACACTTTTTGTTGAAAACAATGAACATAGCGCTACCTGTCTCTGGACTGTATTCAAAACAAACACTAGAACTACTGGCACTACAGCTGAGTAAAGGAACTCACTCTGACTGTATTCAAAACAAACACGAAATCTATGGAACACTATTACTAGCACTCGAAAATTAAAGCTTCCTAAAAGCAAAAACACACGGAAGAAGAAGTGACAAGTAAAAAAAATACAGTTAATACTTAAATTAACGTAGCTCGCTGCACAGCAGACGTGACGCAGACGGCAGTTACGACGACACTTTTTCTATCTCTTCGCCTTGTGCTTGTGACTTCGACATATTTGCCTCGAGGATGAAAGGAGACGACCCATAAAAAGGAGAGGGGTAGGGCATACGCAGGAAGGAGTGGCGATTCAAAAAACTTTCTTTTTTCCTTTATTGCGTTTCGACCCTGGCAGCAGCGTAATATGCTGCTCTACATCCTACATAAAAGTTAAAAAACATAATGACAATAGAAACAAATAAGAAAGACAGGCGATAAAACGGTGACATTGTAAAAAACTGTAAAATGGCGGTAAGGTGTGGAATTTAAAATATAAAAACACTGTGGTGACGATGAGGTTGAAGAAGTAGACAGGCACAATAAAAAAACACGGCGACAGTGTGGTTTCTGTGCGCACGAGAATAAAAACACGACGAGCGACAGCATGGTGGCTGTTCGCAACACTGACAGGGGACGCACAACACTGAACACTCACTTATAACAGCACTATACAGGTGACACGGCGGCAGAATGGGGGGGGGGGGGGGGGAGAGTACCTGGACTTATGAGGGGGGAAAAAGGGGAGAGCTGAGGGAGGGATCAAATGAGTGTCCATTTCCCTAAATGTAAATGTAATGTCTGTCAATACCAGGCAAGTGTAAGCATCTTAGGAGGACTGTAAAGAAATTTAGGAGCTACGTATTTATGAAGTTGGTGCCACGTGAAGCACAGTATTCACACTAGTCCCGCAAATTTACACGACGTGATCAAAAGTACCCGGACACCCCCAAATATACGTTTTTCATATTAGGTGTATTGTGCTGCCAGCTACTGCCAGGTACTCCATATTAGCGGCCTCAGTAGTCATTATACATAGAGAGAGAGCAGAATGAGCCTCTCTGCGGATCTCACGGTCTTCGATCGTGGTCAGGTGACTGGGTGCCACTTGGGTCATACGGCTGTACGCGAGATTTACACACTCCTAAACATCCCTAGGTCCACTGTTCCGATGTGATAGTGAAGTGGAAACGTGAAGGGACACGTACAGCATAAAGTACGGGACTTATTCGACGACATTTCTTTTCAATATTATGCATGTTTAAGAAGTATTCACCATCGCTGCGTGTACATTTGCTTCCTACAAGTAAGACCGGTCTGTCTGTTCTCGCCATAAAATGCTAATAGGAAATCTATCGGGTTTCCATCTCAACGATCTCGCGCATCAACTGCAGTTAATGAATATTGCTTCTCAAATATCCTAAAGCTTGATAACTCTGACGTGACCAAAGTAATACCGGAATATTCTACGGGCTATTAGCCGCGTTGCTGCACCTTTTAGGTGATTCGCCGTGACCAACCGGGTCGCGTCCTGAACCTCCTCGCACAAACCGGCTAGCGTTTCCCACGACCCAGCTGCAGAGAAACGGTACTGAACGAAGTCCATATCCGGGTGAAATTAATTTCTTATCTCTCTACCTACGGAATAACAGCATCGGCATTTTATTTCGTTCCATTTATGAAACTGGTAATCCGTATATGTCTTATGTTATGCACTGTGGAAACAATAATCCCTGACGAATGAGATAAGATGAAATGTAAAGAAATTTTGTTGTGAAAATAGGTTTTTAAATTAGAATTGAGACTCTATTTGTGGGTTGCATCTGAGTAGCCACCACGAAAATCTTGTCTTTCCCGTTACTTCTAGTCATCCAGTAATACAAGGGTAGTGTGAAAAGAACTACGCTTGTATTTTTATGACAACAATTAACCATTTTCGATGTAGTTTCCGTTTAAGTCATTGCTTCTATTCTAATGTTTCTACGGTGAGTAGATTCCATTCTTAAAATGGACTATGGGGGGGTCTGCAAAATATCCATCTCTTCAGCATTTACTGGCTATTAATTTCTTTACATTGGGTGGGAGGTCTACAAAATATCCGTCTCTTCACCATTTACTGTCTATTAATTTCTTTATATGCGGAAATAATCGGAAGGTTCCACGCGTACTGAACCTTTGTAATTTCAACAAATTCAAGTATCCTTCTTACCAACCAGATCTTTCTCTATTCACCAGATGGTGCAGTGTACCCAAATTTTTGTCTTCCTCAGAACTCTCTGTGTCTCAAAATACCACTTTTTTGCACATATAAATCCACTTTGAACCTACCACTCATATGGCTCTGAGCACTATGGGACTCAACTGCTGAGGTCATTAGTCCCCTAGAACTTAGAACTAGTTAAACCTAACTAACCTAAGGACATCACAAACATCCATGCCCGAGGCAGGATTCGAACCTGCGACCGTAGCGGTCTTGCGATTCCAGACTGCAGCGCCTTTAACCGCACGGCCACTTAGGCCGGCTGAACCTGCCACTGTCGTTATTACTACTATTGTTAGCAAAAGCAGTAGTAGTAGCGCCTCTGCTAGAATTAAGGTTATTTTCTAGTTCTTAGTCTTTACCCTTAATCACTATGTTCTTACAGACATTGAAATCATTTTATTTCTATTAATAACATTTTATTTTCTTTATTATATTAAGTGACTATAATGTCAAAATATAATGGATGTTTGTAACTCTGGTGCGATGTAAGCGAGAACGACAAGACCGTAGTACGGTCAGGTTAAATAAATAAATAAATGTGATTACAAAACACATGTATCCTTCTTGGTGTTGCCATATCGACAATCGTTCAGCTAGAGCAGTGCTGTTACATGTGTAATGTGAATGCTTGCCCCTCTACCCTAGTTCTTTCCTACTGACTTTCCACGAGGGTTTGAGTACCATTACGCAACTGGACGGGCAACTAACTCTTTACCGAGCACAGCCAAACGTCATGTCAGTTTTTAATGGCAAAGCCGTATTGACAACTTTGCGTACCAGTTCTGAAATTTAATTGTTCCTTTAGACTATAAGGATAACATGTAGTTTCTTATAGCAAAATACATTACTGGCCATTAAAATTGCTACACCAAGAAGATGACGTGCTACAGACGTGAAATTTAACCGACAGGAAGAACATGCTGTGATATGCAAATGATTAGGTTCTCAGAGCATTCACACAAGGTTGGCGCCGGTGGCGACACCTACAACGTGCTGACGTAAGGAAAGTTTTCAATCGATTGCTCAAACACAAACAGCAGTTGACCGGCGTTGCCTGGTGAAACGTTGTTGTGATCCCTCGTGTAAGGAGGAGAAATGCGTACCATCACGTTTCCGGCTTTGATGAAGATCGGATTGTAGCCTATCGCGATTGCGGTTTATCGTATCGCGACATTGCCGCTCGCGTTGGTCGAAATCCAATGGCTGTGAGCGGGATATAGAATCGGTGGATTCAGGAGGGTAATACGGAATGCCGTGCTGGATCCCAACGGTCTCGTATCACTAGCAGTCGAGATGACAGGTATCTTATCCGCATGGTAGTAACAGATCGTGCAGCCACGTGTCGATCCCTGAGTCAACAAATGGGGACGTTTGCAAGGCCCGCATCTCGTGGTCGTGCGGTAGCGTTCTCGCTTCCCACGCCCGGGTTCCCGGGTTCGATTCCCGGCGTGGTCAGGGATTTTCTCTGCCTCGTGATGGCTGGGTGTTGTGTGATGTCCTTAGGTTAGTTAGGTTTAAGTAGTTCTAAGTTCTAGGGGACTGATGACCATAGATGTTAAGTCCCATAGTGCTCAGAGCCATTTGCACGTTTGCAAGACAACAACCATCTGCACGAACAATTCGACGACGTTTGCAGCAGCATGGACTATCAGCTCGCAGACCATAAGGCTGCGGTTATCCGTGACGCTGCATCACAGACTGGAGCGCCTGTGATGGTCTACTCAACGACGAACCTGGGTGCACGAATGGCAAAACGTCTTTTTTTCGGACGAATCCAGGTTCTGTTTACAGCATCATGATGGTCGCATCCGTGTTTGGCGACATCGCGGTGAACGCACATTTGAAGCGTGTACTCGTCATCGCCATACTGGCGTATCACCCTGCGTGATGGTATGGGATGCCAGTGGTTACACGTCTCGGTCACCTCTTGTTCGCATTGACGGCACTTTGAACAGCGGACGTTACATTTCAGATGTGTTACGACCCGTTGCTCTACCCTTCATTCGATCCCTGCGAAACCCTACATTTCAGCAGGATAATGCACGACCGCATGCTGCAGGTCCTTTACGTTCCGTTCTGGATACAGAAAATATTCGACTACTGCCCTGGCCAGCACATTCTCCAGATCTATCAACAATTGAAAACGTCTGGTCAATGGCGGCCGAGCAACTGGCTCGGCACAATACGCCAGTCACTACTCTTGATGAACCGTGGTATCGTGTTGAAGCTGCATGGGCAGCTGTACCTTTACACGCCATCCAAGCTCTGTTTCACTCAATGCCAAGGCGTATCAAGGCTGTTATTACGGGCAGAGGTGGTTGTTCTGGGTGCTGATTTCTCAGTATCTATGCAGCCAAATTGCGTGAAAATGTAATCACATGTCAGTTCTAGTGTAATGTATTTGTCCAATGAATACCCGTTTATAATCTGCATTTCTTCTTTGTGTAGAAATTTTAATGGCGAGTAGTGTTATTAGCTGATGAATCAGTGAATATGTGACATGTAGGAAAAATTCCAGTAATTTCCACACTGCGCAACGGGAAAAACAAATCGTGCAGTAGTCAAGTATAATACAAGAACCTAAATGTTTCATCAGAATGGATATGCTTTCTTGTTTACGGTTTCGTAACTCAGTCGGTACAAACGGAACTCTTAAGAGAACCACTCGCTGTCCGTTTGCCTGTGTGACTGACTGTTAAAAACCCTTATTCTAAGGAAAGTGTGGCTGTATTAAGTTGAAATTAATATCACATACTGAGGTCTGTGGTCCCTTTGCGGTGTAATACATAGAATCTTGTAAGCCAATTCAATCAAAAACTACGTCCATTATAACACATATTTTCCTGGTCGCAAACAAACTCATCGAAACCTATAGGGCACTCCCCCGTTGACCTATAATCAAGAAACTTGGCAAAAAGGAATATTTCACAGTACAGCCAAGGAGCAAAATCGGAAAACTTTTAATTTTTAATTATGTAATATGTTTCTTGTCTGACTCTCTGTCTCTTCGTCCATCTGTTTAGCCCCTTTTTCTTAGGAACTGGTAGACTTATCACGTTGAAATTTGTGTCGCATACTACGATCTGTATGCCTTTGGTGGTGTAATAAATGTAAGCTTCTAAGTCAATGCAACCATAAGATACGACCATTTACATAACATATTTCGATAGTTGCAAACTCACTCATTAATACCTGCAGATCACTTACCGTTGACCTAGAATCATGAAACTTGACAAGAAAAAAATCCTAAAATTGTTAATCCTTTCTTATATCTCACACGAAAAAATACTTCTTTAGTCAGTTGTCATCCGATGTCAAACTGTAAATTAAAACAATCAGTATTCCTGCATTTAGGCTAGGTCGCACGGTCGCACTGGTAAGAGCCAAACGTCAGGCAAGAAATGTCTTCGTTGCAGTATGAAGAGTTTCGGCATTTATCCATCATCATATCCCCAGGATCGATTACTGCACGTAGATATGGCGTTTTACATACAAATGGGTGTCTGGTGATGGATGAATTCTGAAAAGCTTCATATAGCAATAAAGATATTTCCTGCCTGATATTCGAGTTTCACCCTTTTGCGACCAGACAGCCTGAATTGGGAACTACTGGTTATTATACGAGTAATATTGGGCGTCTTCCACCTGCATGACTTGATGTCGCATTTATACAGGACAAGTCAAAAGTCCTTGGACACCTTCATAAGTTGGAAGATTAAAGGGAAAATTGAAATGTGATGATGGGAACATGGGTTTCACGTGGGGCTGCAACTTTTGGAGTAAATGTCATTCATAGCCGCCATCTTGAAATCCGCCATTTTGGATTCAAGTTATTTTTTTTTTTATAAATGGGAAGAGGGGGGGGGGTGTATGACACAGCAAATAACACTCGCTTGAGCTCTGGAATTGAGTGGTGTAACTTGTTTCTGTCTATCTTGTACAGTTTAGAAGTTATTAATATTCAAAGTTACCTTGATACCGGGATGGACAACATGTAGAACATGTGTTGTAGCAGTCGGTATGAAGGTAATTTCCCACCTTTGAACGTTAATAACCTCTAAACTGTACAAGATAGAAAAAAAAAAACAAATTAGACCACTCAATTCCAGAGCTCAAGCGAGTGTTATTTGATGTGTCATACACCCCCCATCCCATTAAAAAAAAATTACTTTAATCCAAAATGTCGGATTTCAAGATGGTGGCCTTGAATGACATTCACTCCAAAAGTTGCGGCCCCACGTCAAACCTATGTTCCTATCATCGCATTTCAATTTTCCCTTTAATCTTCCAACTTACGAAGGTGTCCAAAGACTTTTGACTCGCCCTGTATTATTGAAATCAAATATTCTCGAAAATCCGTGGGAGCGATATCTTGCGTCTCAATGTCGATAACAGGCGAAAATAGTAAAAATTCTCGATTCCTGGAATGGATGAACTGCCTGTGTACATAATGAAGCTCGTGCGGAACCCTCGGATCGCGAGTCCCGCTCGCACCTGCCCAATTTTTCCAGCACACGACGTGGATGCGGCACAGCGTGAATGACAATGAACGCGTACTTAGTTCCAGGAGCGTCTCTTTAAAGACCCGTTCTCATCAAATCACATAATGACAAAATAGCTTCTACATTTGTTTACTCGGAAATTAATTCGAACGGGAATTTTTTGCAGTGCGAAGACAGTGAAAGCAAAAGCTATTTTTTGTGAACAGAGAAGCGAGGTGAAGCGGTAAAAGGTATCATTTACGACAGAGGAAAAGCCTCTGCGAAACCGAATGCTGCGCCAAGGCCAGACGACAGACGGCTGAGTTTAACGCGGCGAATTGAAGACGATTCGCTACAGCCGGGCTCAGGGCGGAGTTGCAGATGACCCGTGTGAATGGCGCTTTTAGAGTTGCGCAACAGGAGAGCGGCGGAATCTACCAGCAATAGTAGAGTCAGGTCACGAAAGCGAAATCCGTGTCAAAACACAATTACTCTAAGAATTGGGTATCGCATTCAGCGTGCCGTAAAATCTCATTCGTTACTGTCACATTTTTCGAGCACTGGTGGGTGTTTTTATTTTACTGAAAACAGTAGATTCGCAAAAACGTAACGAATCCTGATACTCATTCGCTTTGCGCTCCAAACAACCACTTCCCGGAAAGATATAATTTGTCTAACAAGTTACAACTACAGTTCTAATACATACGCTTTATGAAGGGTGGTACACAGCGTACCTGTATCATTCTATTCAGTACTTGTGTCACTCATAGGCAAGAATTACGACCACCAGTCTGCAATACTTTCAAATTCTCTAATTTTGCCATCACACTGAGCTATGTTTCGGGGAAGAACACTTTTTTCGTATAGTGACACCCAGGAATTTTAAGCATAAGCATTTTAAGCATAAGTATGACGTCTTCTGCGTAGAGATTCTCACAGAAGTCTAACTTACTTTTTATGCTACACATCATTTCGATTGACTCTGTAGTAGACACTTTGCGTCCAGTAAGGCTTGCATCTGCCTCCGGATTAAATGACTTTTGAAGTAAGTTCAGTGCTATGTGGTTTTATCGCACGCCCCTCCCCTTCTTTTCCCTTGGGTGATACGTCGCAGGTCCCCTTCAGAGCTGGGCGGTTTAATATACCCGCTCGCTTTCTTTTTACGTCACGTTCCTTCGTTAATTAAAGATATAGATTACTTTTTAAAATTTTTGATTGTTACTGTTGTTTTCTTACCATCAATAAGCTCACAATATGTGATTGCAACAGGTTTTATATGGTGCATAAGCCCACAGTAATTTTAGATGTATGGTCAGGTGGCATTTCTAATGGATACCGGGCACCTCGAAAAGTCCACCTTTATTTGTGGTGCACCGCAATTCAAAGCTTGAAACCACAGCATATGATCATATAGCTTGTACTACATACGCCATCCAGCGGCGAGATATGTAACTTTGTAACGGGTCTGCCGCCTCTGTGTCAACACTCCGCCGGCAGCGTTGTGCCGTGCGGCAAGCTTACGAGAGTTATGTTCACCACCCGCATGCATGAACGACACGAGAATTTTATCAGATGTGTGCATATTATCAACTGTGTGTGCATTTTATCAGGTGTGTGCATTTTATCAACTTTATGAATTTTTTAAACTTGATTTTCCTCTAGGTATGTATATGTGGGGATTGCTAAAATGGTTCAGATGACTCTAAGCATTATGGGACTTAACAAAATGGCTCTGAGCACTATGGGACTCAACTGCTGAGGTCATTAGTCCCCTAGAACTTAGAACTAGTTAAACCTAACTAACCTAAGGACATCACAAACATCCATGCCCGAGGCAGGTTTCGAACCTGCGACTGTAGCGGTCTTGCGGTTCCAGACTGCAGCGCCTTTAACCGCACGGCCACTTCGGCCGGCGGGACTTAACACCTGAGGTCATCAGTCCCCTAGTCTTAGAACTACTTAAACCTAACTAACCTAAGGAATCACATACATCCATGCCCCAGGCAGGATTCGAACCTGCGACCGTTGCAGCAGCGCCTAGAACTGCTCGGCAACAGCGGCCGGCATGGGGAGTGCCTTTTATGCTTTGAATTAACGTAACCTAATATGGAAATGTTATAACACGTTCCATGACGTACGTGGACTTTTGTATATTTTATGTAATCTGTGATATGAATTGTAGTCACCGCCCCCCGCCCCCCTCTGATGTTTCCCCCTTAGATCAGATCATGGCAGCATTAAAACTGTCGAAATCGACCATCTTGGAACAATAAAAGGGCCTATACTGTTATTGCAGCGTACGAGGTGTGTTCATTTCTAACACAGATAACAGTTGAACACGTCTGTAGCGTTCGTGCACGGAGTAAAATCGAGATGAGTAGAGCAAAAACTTCTGCTGTGTTATGCGACTATGCAGAATGTCGAACAGCACTGAAGAATTTTGTCGTAGAAGCGTACTACAAGTGAGCCTTTCAATTAATGAAGTACAGTTCAGGTGATTCCAATGAATTTCAGTTTAGCCTCTACCATTACCGCAAATAACTTCGCACAAATAGTTGTACATCACTTGCGTGTCTTCTATCGTGTGCGAACTTACTAGTTTCGGAGGGAGCAGGGAATGATATAAAAGTATCTTTTTGAGTTGATTGGGAGTGGGGGGTCATGAGTCTTCTAACTGGTATCATGACTTTCTTTCTTGCGTCAGCCTCATCTCACAGAAGCACTCACACTCAAGTGGTCAGCTCTTCATTTGATGTCATTCTAATCTCTGTATAAAAAAAAAAAAAAAATCCTCGGACAGAGCCGCACGGGGTAGCCCCGCGCTCTAAGGCGTCTTGTCATGGTCCGCGAGGCTCCCCCCGTCGGAGGTTCGAGTCCTCCCTGGGGCATGGGTGTGTGTGTTGTTCTTAGAGTAAGTTAGTTTAAGTTAGATTAAGTAGTGCGTACGCTTAGAGACCGATGACCTTATATCCATAGTCTTTGTCATGTCAAAACTGCCGCTGTGGTGGCCTTACGTAGCCCTTAGAAGGTTTCTGGTTAGTCGGAAATTATGTAATACGTCTGCTTATGGTGTCATTGTCCACATTAGTGGCAGCACCACTCCCGTGCTAACCTAAACATTGCGACGAATACCTCTGCCTCTTCTCTGTATCGAGAGCTCGCTTCCATGCACCACTAAGATTGTATCCGCTGTCACGGTAGAAGTTCTTCCCACACATTCTTATTACCGAACGAGGTGACGCTGTGGTTATCACACTGTACTCGTATTTGGGAGGACGACGGTTCAACCCCCGTCCGGCTTTCCTGTTTTAGATTTTCCGTGATTCCCCTAAATCGCTTCAGATAAATGCCGGGATGGTTCCTTTGAAACGGCACGGCCGGTTTCCTTCCCCGTCCTTCCCTAACCTGATGGGACCGATGACCTTGCTGTTTGGTCCCCTCCCCCAAATCAATCATCCAGCCATTCTTATTTCTACAACCGCTTTAATTGCAGAATCCCTGCATGTAAGGGACTGGGACAAAACTTTTATTTCATCAAACATAATTTTGTGTTTGTTTGTGAGGCTGTGCTCGGCAACTGCAGATTTCTCCAGTTCTCGATTTTTAATACGCCGTTGATGTTCTGCAGGTCATCGTGCCCTTGACTGCTAGCACAGGTCCCATGGGAGCCCAGGTGGATGTCCTTTATAGTATAATACTGCCGCCATCAGCCTTCGTCTGTTATTGAAATAGCTGAAGGATAGAAGGAAACTTCCACTCTGCAGTCGTTACAAGGGAAGTTATTGGAGGACCATAGTTGTTGGCTGCGACAGGACTCACTCCTGATCTTTGCCTTGAACACCCCAGTAGCTCAGTGCCTCTCTCCCACTCTTCCAACACTGCTGAAACCGCTGCGTTTTTCGCTGGAAGATGCTGGCGGAGAAAAGCTGTAAATGAGATTTTTAAAATGTCCTCTGTCCTAAACAACTCACAAATTCTCTATTACGCCTTTCCTCTCAGAGCAGCAGTGCAGTAAGGTGTGAAGTAGAGCCGGAAAGTAAGGGAGAGCTATGTACTGTGGATTCGAGTCACAACATCTCATAGGAAGTTTTCGCTTGTTAACATCAGGAAAAAAAACAGTGATGTTCGTTCAGAAAGCAAGTGTAGTGCACTTTTTCGGCATCGCAGTCATCCAACGTTCACGCAGAGAACGGTGGCACGTTGTTAGACAGGCCGCGCACCCCGCGTATCGCACGTAGATCTCAGGCCCACTAACGAACGCTGCGTTGCCCGGACCGCTATCTGTGGCCACCTCTCGCCTGTTATTTTTTATGACCATTCCTCCCGACAATCTCCAAAGCGACCCGCCGCCCAGTTAAGAACGTTCATAAAGCGCTGTTACTAGCGGTATCGCCCCCTCAGTGGATTTGCCATTGCAGCCGCTCACTCCGTAGCGGTTCCACACAGTCTCAGGTTTTACGTCCGAGCATTACTGTCGTACGAATGAGTTGCGAGTTAAATCAGCTCGCTGCAACAGTGAGATAAAGCTGACTTTGTTGTGAAACTACTTCGTTAGGAGAGTGAACTGCGCTCACGATAGTCTTGCTCCAGATATGGAAAGCAACAAGCCACTATATTACTTTCTCTGAACACTTTCATTCGTCTACGAGGGTGTAACGCAGCTACTGTGTTATGGGACCAAACTGTAAAAATGTGAATAAAAAAGGTTTAGTTGAGATAATGTTGCCTTAAACTATAAAACTATGCCACTAATCATCTTGTCATGAAGATGACTGAAACATACCTGAAGCATTGGTATATTATGCAATATAATGCAGAGTTATACATTAATGGCACCAATTGCTTGGCTTAAAAATTATTTCTAATGTGTCTTGTTACCACAAAAGAACTTCCTTTCGCTCATCAATGCTATAAGGATCGTGTGTTTCCTTGCGGTACTCGGGATTAGCCGAGCGGTCTTAGGCGCTGCAGTCACGGACTGTGCGGCTGGTCCCCGCGGAGGTTCGAGTCCTCCCTCAGGCATGGGTGTGTGTGTTTGTCCTTAGGATAATTTAGGTTATGTACTGTGTAAGCCTAGGGACTGATGACCTTAGCAGTTAACTCCCATAGGATTTCACACACATTTGAACATTTTTTTTCCTTGCGGTAGACAAGTCAGTGGGGCAAATAAATACAGATACGACGGGGACAAGAATGTGTTTCGTAAGAGGTCTTCGTCATTCTACTCGAGGTTTTGCACTTCACTGTATAGAAATAAAACGTCGAAAACGTGACCTATATTTCAATATAAGCACCAGTGCTCAAGTGGCACTAAAGGTATGGGTGTAACGCCTGTTCAATCTAGAAGTCGAAACAAAATCCTGAAATGTCGCCTTTGGAAACAAAAGACAATTACGTACTTTGTTACAGGCGATTTTTTTTTTACGTGAAATAGTTGATGGGCCATTTCCTTCAAAATAGTTTTTTTCTGGAATAAGTATAGCATTCAAAGCAATATTACAAAATTACTTATTTATTGGTTACATGATACTTGCGCAAATTGTAGGTTTTACGGGTCATGTAAAAACCATTAGCTGCCCATTGTAGTGAAATTATAAAAAAACATTGCATTATTCTTTGCTAATTATACGACATACACTTTGGCAACCAGTTTCGACCAGAGAAGCGAAAACATTTCATACTCGATTTGGTTTTTTCTTTGTCCCGGCCATACAAAACATTTCACGTTTTTCTTTGAAATAAATAATTTCAGCCACATTTTTATCTGTGTAACTGGCCAGTGCAGTTTCTTTGTCAGTCTCCTGACTGGTTTGATGCGGCCCCTCCGTAACGTCGTCTCCTGCGTTAACCTCTTCATCTCAGACTAGCACTTGCAGCCCACGTCCTCGACCATTTTTTGCGATGTTACTGTGGCGTAAAAATTACATTTCACATTATCTAATGGTACTTTGTGCAAAAGAGGAATCTCACCGAGTACGACTTTGAGCAACGACATTCCAAGTTAAGGGGGCCAGTAGTACAAAGCAAGTTAAAGGGGAAAGTTCTTCATAGACAAAGACGCGAAATGGTTATAAACGCCTATGAAGAAAGAAGCTATGTTAGGTGCTCCACTGAAACTAAAATCCACATTGCAACGAGTGGGCGAAGAGACTGGTGCATCGTTGAATTCCGTTCGGAAAATTAAGAGAGAACTTGAAAGAGTCATGGCAAGTGACTCCTCAACATTTTAAACACCTAATTAGGAAATTCCCAGGAGATCTTAGAAGGCCAGTTACGGCCAATTTAATGAGCATCTCGTTTGCAGCGTGGTGAATAATCTACACATTACTGATAAAAAAAGACCAACTTTGAAGGAAACTCATAAAAAGGTATAGTTTAATAAATCTGCAAGGAAGTATAAATACACTTCATAAAATTTTTCGCATTCTAGGATTTAGATGGAACAAGACGGCGAATAACCGAAAAGTGACCAAGAAACAGAGTAGTTCATGGGCGTAACGAAGTATCCAAGAGCTTAGACGTGAGTATAATATGCTCACAATTTTCACACGGGGTCGAACTGATGAAGTGAGACTACACAACAGAGTCCGTTGAAACCTGCCAAGAAAGGTGTCAGAATCATCATCATTCATGCTGGCGGGGTGGACGGTTTTGTACCGAATGCCTATGTAACGATTTATTCTGGCCTGAAAACAGGGGATTATCAGAGCGACGTGGATTTCTCACATCACGAGAAGTGGCTCAGGAAGAGATTAATACCTTAACTACCAATAAGCAACTGACTCATCCTCAAATATTGAATTTCACGAAGAGAGAAAAGATGTCCTGGTTATCAGAAAAAAGGAATACCTTCCACAAAGCATGCTGAGACCATAGGTGTATTCATTGATCAAAATGAAAAAACCAGGGCACATAGATTAAAAAATACATGTTTTAATCGAACGTGGTCGACACATTACTAGAACTTAGAGATGAATAAATTTCTCGACTGGTAGATTAGTAGAAATACCGTGAGCACGTAAAGAAAACTGAAGAGCTGTGCTTTTCAAGTGAACCAAGCGCTTGGGATAAACATGAATGTGGGAAGTGGTACAGACTCGAATAGTGGTAGTCACAGTGATGGAAGCAATACTGATTCCGCGAGTGAAGAGAACCGTGAATCAACTGACAGTACCATTGGAAGTGAAAAGAACACGGCTACTGAAAATGAAGAACTAAAATTGTTCAAATGAGTGTGAAATCTTATGGGACTTAACTGCTAAGGTCATAAGTCCCTAAGCTTACACACTACTTAGCCTAAATTATCCTAAGGACAAACACACACACCCATGCCCGAGGGAGGAATCGAACCTCCGCCGGGACCAGCCGCACAGTCCATGACTGAAAATGAAGAACTATTTTCTAAATGTGTTTTGTATGTTGAAGTCTCTAAAGATCTGTGAACGTCTTCTTAACAGTGAAGCCCCTTTTATGATCAAGTTGTACTTTTCACCCGGCTACGCTCGTAAAATAAATCCGGACGTTTTCTTATGTATACTCCTGCCGTCTCTGACCTGTTTGCTCCTCCACCACACTGCAATGCTTCTTCCCCTCTCTTAGATTTCGCCTCCTACGCATACGAGTATCCTCCTCCGTTTGCGTGAAGTGTACCTTACAAATTAACGCCATTAGTCACTGGGACCGCGAGTTAGATAGCAGAGAATGTGTTGTTGGTGGAGGACATTGGTCAGCTAACAGCGGGGGTATGGTATGTTTCAATACAAGACAATTGGTGCCACGACTCTCCTACCCAATTCTTTGAGATACTCTTCTGTGAGTTAAGACAGATAGTCTCCCCCATATTAACCTGATTACAGCTTCTGCTGACAGGCTTAAGACTGCTAAAATCGACTCTAAGCAAAGTAAACATAGAAAAATTTCTTCATGTCGGTGGTATTCACTATACCCAATCCTAATGACACCATTTGGCAGAGGATGACACGGCGTCTGATGACATGGCGTGATCCTCTAGGCCTGATCGCGCAGTTGCTTTTTTTTTTCTATCAGTTTCCCAAATGAAAAGAAAGTCTCGGTAAAGCGACGCACTCCCTCTTTTACGTCTCAAATTCCACACTTATCAATTGTGTCATTAAGTTAACTACATAACTGTCATTTCTGTTTATTCTCTGGGTTTATTATACTCGACTGTTTTGCTGCTTATAAATCTATTGAGGCTGCAAAATTGTTACGAAACTCACGTCTCCAGTAATAAGGTGCCAATTTTCCTCTTTCGGAGGCATTAATCGGTATTGGTAAATGGAAAATTGTACTGAAATGCAGGAGGATCTGCAACGAATTGACGCATGGTGCAGGGAACGGCAATTGAATATCAATGTAGACAAGTGTAATGTGTTGCGAATACATAGAAAGAAATATCCTTTATCATTTAGCTAAAATATAGCAGGTCAGCAGCTGTAAGCAGTTAATTCCATAAATTATCTGGGAGTAGGCATTAAGAGTGATTTAAAATGGAACGACCACATAAAATTTATCGTCGGTAAAGCAGATGTCAGTCTGAGATTCATTGGAAGAATCCTAAGGAAATGCAATCCAAAAACAAAGGAAGTAAGTTACAGTACACTTGTTCGCCCACTGCTTGAATACTGCTCACCGGTGTGGGATCCGTACCAGATAAGGTTGATAGAAGACATAGAGAAGATCCAACGGAGAGCAGCGCGCTTCTTTACAGGATTATTTAGTAATCGCGAAAGCGTTACTTTGCAGGAGAGACGCTCAGTAGCTCGGTACGGGCTTTTGTCGAAGTATCGAGAACATACTTTCACCGAGGAGTCAAGCAATACATTGCTCCCTCCTATGCATATCTCGCGAAGAGAGCATGAGGTTAAAATCAGAGAGATTAGAGTCCACACAGAGGCATACCGACAATCTTTCTTTCCACGAACAATACGAGACTGGATAGAAGGGAGAACCGATAGAGGTACTCAGGGTACCCTCCGCCACACACCGCCAGGTGGCTTGCGGAGTATGGATGTAGATGTAGATTGTTGGTCGTTACCCTTTGTCACAAATGGGATTAGGGGCACCGGTTCATGACTTGGTTCCTAGGTAAGAATGTCAAGACGATCATCGTGTTCCTAGCCTGGAACACTGACTCACTGCCTGAGTGGACGCCTGGGCTGCTGCCCTCCCTCCCCCCCCCCCTCCCCCCTCTCCCGCTGGGCGACCTGTGGAGTCGATCGCGTGGCCGCAGGCACACTTACCGCCTGTCGTTTCGTTACGAAGTTCCCCCAGACGCTTACAGCCGCGGCATTCCGGACAAGGTCCGCACGACATCTGCATAACAATGGCGGCGATAGTTACGAGCGGCCCGCCGGAATAATGGCCAATAAAAACGCCCTTCACTGCCCGGCCTATTTTACATGCCGTTTTATGTGTACACAGTCGGAATGAAAGTCACGGAAACACTCTTACCTGCTTTCAGTAAAAGTGACGGGCCCTTCACTCCGGCCACTCACAACTTTTGTAATTTTTGTCCCACAGACACGAAAACGACTGCATGAACACTTCCTGTAACACACGGCAAACATCCGAACGAAAGGGGATACGAGAGGGAACAGTCTGACATCCTCGAAAGTGAGGTCGTTAGGACGGAGAACAAGCTCTGGGATGGGAGGAAGAGGAAGGATCTGCAACTCCTCGTGAAACTCAGTTCGCTCTCTTCGTTCATGATATCTAGAGTGCCGTAGACAATGGCGCCCACATTGGCGACTGTTCCACAAAAAAAAAGTACTTATTAAGGATCAGATTTCAGGTTGGATTCAGAACTATCCTAAATTGTGAACTCAACACTACGACACTACGATCTTTACGGAAAAAGATCGTCGGATATGAAGGTAACGTCGGGAAGACTCCGAGTGAATGTTATAGTGCCGTCAACGTTTAAATTATACACTGCTGTGCAAAACTAAAGGACGAAAATAACTTTCGCGTCATGTGCGACACCCAAGTTAACATAGCTAGATGAAACTTGGACGATACATAGAAAGAAATCCCACTGTACAGTATAGTAAAGTAGAATATAGAAAGTATCTGAAAGCAATAAGCAATGAGGTGAACAGAAATGACACTTTTACTCAAACACAAAAATCATACCAAAGTCGCCGCGATTTATATCGGTCCACTGGAGATTACAAAAGGCGCTACACGGATCTTAGTAGCGTGTGTGATCACCACGGGCAGCAATTCGTATTGTTCACCGTGTTGTCGTTCTGAGAGCAACTTTGGTAAGGAGTTCTTGTGATGGGGCGCTCCATTCCTCCTCCTTCAACACGGTTTACCACGGTCTCCTCAACGCATTCCACATATGCTCGATGGGATTTAAGTCGAGCGAACGGGCTGGCCAATACTTTCGCTCAATATCCTCTCGTTCCAAGAGCCGCACAACTGTGCTGTAAGATGCGGTCATACACTGTCATCCATAAAAGTGAAACCAGAGCCGAATTCAACCCTAAAACGATGCTTATGGGGCAGGCAAACAGTGTCATAATAACGTTGAACGGCGAGTGCCCGTTTTCAAAGATTTGGAGGTCAGTACAACCATGCAACGTTATATCTTCCCACACGATAATACCTGCACCAACAAAACGATCATGTCCGACAATGTTCGTGGGTCCTCTGCCTTATGACGGTACGTCCAACATCACGGAGACGTTTACTGTTGAAAAACGGAGAGCGTACATTTAAAAGAGAGTCGAGCAACGTATTACTCGTATTTCCTTCATAAACGTCTCTTGAAATGACCACGAAGAGAAAGTCATAGAAATTACCGGTCTTATGGAGGTTTACCGACAGTCATTATTCCACAGCACAAGTTGCGAATGGAACAGGGAAGAGGAAAAATAGTGATCTCAGAAGTAACCTCTGCCACACGCCGTAAGGTGGTTTTCGGAGAATAAATAGAGATGTAGATGTAGATGGAGGATGCAAATCAGCAGTAATTTTTTCCCTCCTGTTTTTGTTACCCTGCCGGCCGCTGGTGGCCGAGCGGTTCTGGCGCTACAGTCTGTTACCGCGAGACCGCTACGGTCGCAGGTTCGAATCCTGCCTCGGGCATGGATGTGTGTGATGTCCTTAGGTTAGTTAAGTTTAAGTAGTTCTAAGTTCTAGGGGACTAATGACCTCAGCAGTTGAGTCCCATAGTGCTCAGAGCCATTTGAACCATTTTTTGTTACCCTGACATTTCTCGGCGCCTGTGTGTACTCTTGTACAAAAGTACTAAAAAATATCAGAGGTAAATGAAGATCATTATTACCTAAACAGAGACTCTCAGGTTTGTCATTAGATAATAAAAGAGAGAAAAATAGATTGTCTTATGCAAAAGACGGAATTATAAAAATCGAAAAATGATATTTTATTTATCTAAGCAGCCAAGTTACGTTCCGCTAGAACCAAGCTAATCGTAAACTATCTGTAGCCTCAGTCTGCCAAGACACCCAAGGCAGAAGTGACGAAAGTTCCACTAAAAAAAAAAAAAAAAAAAAAAAAAAAAAATCTATAAATGGAAACGAAAATGGAAACGATTTAAAAAACATTAATGCAAAATTTATTTTAGAAAAACATATCCAAGGAATGAAAATTTATAAAAATCTTTATTTTCAGGCACATTTTACTACGACTAAGGAGTCCGTAACGGGAAAGGAATAAAACTTGGTTAAATCATAAAAAGCAAACAAGTATACTGAAATACTGAAGAATATGAATCTATATTTTTGTTTTAAGGAAGAGTGTGTAACATAGTGTGGGTATATTGAATATCCCAACATGCTCCGCAACAGACGGCAAAAAATTATGAAATGTAACTACTGAAGAATATCACACATGCAGTACACGGTCATATACACCGTCATCAGATCATGAAGTATTATGAAATCTATTCAAACACAGAGGGATTTCCGTCATCCTTAACCACTACGCCAACTCACTATATCTTCTGAAGAAATATCTCAAACACGGCAGCAGAAGATATTGTGGGGCATAACGAACAGCCTCATAGAGTGAAACTTCCTGGTTGATTAAAACCGTACGCCCGACCGAGACTTGAATTCGGGACATTTGCCTTTCGTGGGCATGTGCTCTACCGAATGAGCTACCCAAATACACTCCTGGAAATGGAAAAAAGAACACATTGACACCGGTGTGTCAGACCCACCATACTTGCTCCGGACACTGCGAGAGGGCTGTACAAGCAATGATCACACGCACGGCACAGCGGACACACCAGGAACCGCGGTGTTGGCCGTCGAATGGCGCTAGCTGCGCAGCATTTGTGCACCGCCGCCGTCAGTGTCAGCCAGTTTGCCGTGGCATACGGAGCTCCATCGCAGTCTTTAACACTGGTAGCATGCCGCGACAGCGTGGACGTGAACCGTATGTGCAGTTGACGGACTTTGAGCGAGGGCGTATAGTGGGCATGCGGGAGACCGGGTGGACGTACCGCCGAATTGCTCAACACGTGGGGCGTGAGGTCTCCACAGTACATCGATGTTGTCGCCAGTGGTCGGCGGAAGGTGCACGTGCCCGTCGACCTGGGACCGGACCGCAGCGACGCACGGATGCACGCCAAGACCGTAGGATCCTACGCAGTGCCGTAGGGGACCGCACCGCCACTTCCCAGCAAATTAGGGACACTGTTGCTCCTGGGGTATCGGCGAGGACCATTCGCAACCGTATCCATGAAGCTGGGCTACGGTCCCGCACACCGTTAGGCCGTCTTCCGCTCACGCCCCAACATCGTGCAGCCTGCCTCCAGTGGTGTCGCGACAGGCGTGAATGGAGGGACGAATGGAGACGTGTCGTCTTCAGCGATGAGAGTCGCTTCTGCCTTGGTGCCAATGATGGTCGTATGCGTGTTTGGCGCCGTGCAGGTGAGCGCCACAATCAGGACTGCATACGACCGAGGCACACAGGGCCAACACCCGGCATCATGGTGTGGGGAGCGATCTCCTACACTGGCCGTACACCACTGGTGATCGTCGAGGGGACACTGAATAGTGCACGGTACATCCAAACCGTCATCGAACCCATCGTTCTACCATTCCTAGACCGGCAAGGGAACTTGCTGTTCCAACAGGACAATGCACGTCCGCATGTATCCCGTGCCACCCAACGTGCTCTAGAAGGTGTAAGTCAACTACCCTGGCCGGCAAGATCTCCGGATCTGTCCCCCATTGAGCATGTTTGGGACTGGATGAAGCGTCGTCTCACGCGGTCTGCACGTCCAGCACGAACGCTGGTCCAACTGAGGCGCCAGGTGGAAATGGCATGGCAAGCCGTTCCACAGGACTACATCCAGCATCTCTACGATCGTCTCCATGGGAGAATAGCAGCCTGCATTGCTGCGAAATGTGGATATACACTGTACTAGTGCCGACATTGTGCATGCTCTGTTGCCTGTGTCTATGTGCCTGTGGTACTGTCAGTGTGATCATGTGATGTATCTGACCCCAGGAATGTGTCAATAAAGTTTCCCCTTCCTGGGACAATGAATTCACGATGTTCTTATTTCAATTTCCAGGAGTGTACGACAAACGCCCCGTCTTCACAGCTTCACTTTCGCCAATACCACATCTCCTACATTCCACGCTTCACAGAAGTTCTCCTGCGAAACTTGCGAGACTGGCACCACTGGAAGAAAGTGATCGTGCTTGGGTAGCTCACTTGGTAGAATACGTACCTCAAGAGGCAAAGGCCCCGAGTTCGAATCTCGGTCCAACACACACTTTTAATCTGCCAGGAAGTTTCTTCCCTGCACACACGCCGCTGCAGAGTGAAAACCTCGTTCTGTCTCATAGAACTTGCGAAATTTGGTTCGCTGCAAATCTCGGTGATTTTATGTGCTGTGTCGTCCGAACAAGACACAGTCAGAGCAAACGCACCAGAGCCGCAAGATGAGAGCTGGTGCTGGTGCCATAGAGACATCCCACTTGCGCGAGTTCCACCAGCGCCACGGACGGCGCTGAGGACGAAGATATCGACTTCGCCTCGACCAATTGCCGGCCAAGTACAATCCACCAATGTCCGGGCACCAAGGGAGAGAAGTCCACTCGGAAGATAGAAGAGCAGCTCTCGCCCACTTGGTTATAGATCATTGTCCAGGCCTGACTTAGGGAACGTCCTTTAGTGTACTCTTTGAAGTGAGCACACAGATATAATTCCATTTGTTATCTACTATGAAATCTGCTTACAATTATTTGCACTTAGCCACTGAGGGCCTTTCTTGTGTTATATTACGTGTCCGCCCCCGGGAGCTGAGTGGTCAGTGCGACAGTATGTCAATCCTAAAGGCCCGGGTTCGATTCCTGGCTGGGTAGGAGATTTTCTCGGCCCAGGGACTGGGTTTGTGTTGTCCTACTCATCATCATCTCATCCCCATCGACGCGCAAGTCGCCTACGTGGCGTCAAACCGAAAGACTTACACCCGGCGAACGGTCTACCCTACGGGAGGCCCTAGTCACACGACATTTGCATTATTACAAGTAGTGTTGCAGACTTCTTATTCGTCAAGTCACGAAGATAACTCATTTGTGTGACTTTGTTACTAATTTGTTGGAGTATTTAAAGCCTTCGTTCTCCTATCCCGTTACCTGACCCTGCGGCATCTCTGTGCAATAGTGACAGGGAGAAATTGTCTCAGCGACGTACTGCAGCAGAAGCCGTTTTACGAACTTACAAACTCGGACAGCCGTAACAATAATGGCAGCTCGGCCTCCACAGCAGCAATGACGAGGCCCTTACAAAACTGGCGACAATGGTATGAAGACAAGATGTACGATATAAAATGGTATTGACCATCACTCAAAGTTTATCTGCACCGTTGTCCTAAAGAATGCAGGCTGTTTTGGACAGCTTGGTAGCGTTACGCCGTATTAGTTAGCAGTTTACATTATTTCTTTTAGCTCCTGTAACGGTTCATATTATATGATTTAAGATAATATTGAAAGTTTTTTTTCAGTCCATCTTGTCATTAATTAAAACCAATTGAAAATTACCCATTATCCTGCATTTGAAACAAAGCTCTTTGTTGTGTAATGCACTGGGTATCACTGTGACTTAAAATATCTGTAATTATATACTGTTGCATTCTGCGGAGCAAGACCATTTTAAAAGTCAGTTACTCTTCAGCGATTATTCGCTAAATGAATCCTATACAAACCTCACAGTGGAAGACCCTTTCTCGTGAGTGGGAACCGATAAGGAAATATATACAAAGCATTGATTTCGCCATTACTAAATAACGAAAATTTATCTTTAGGCTGTCATTACTACCTGGCAGCGCTTTCGACACAGATTCGCCAGAGATAGTAATGGAGCCGGGGCCGTTCTCTTGACAGGGGGCGCCACGCCGCCCTACGAAGCGACGCCGTCATATACAACGGTCTGTCACATGGCTGTGTCTTTAGTCTGATCCACGAACGATGGCGGATCTCGCACGTTGAGACAAGGACGGGGACTGCATTGCTGCGGTTCCGAGCGACAGTTGCGGTATGTGCTTTGCGCTTGATGAAAGCGTGTGTTCCGCAATTTGTATCTCTCGATTGGTTGTGTAGAATTTGTCGTTCACCAGCACCATCACCATGACAAGTTGCAACAAATGGAATAAAAATTCATTAAATAACTAACTGCAGCAGCGTATAATGCTCGCTTTGCATACAAAATTCACAGCAGAGCGTTCGGCACACTACTGAACGCTGATTGGATCCGGAGAACGCGTGACGTAGGTGAGCAGAACAAGGCAAAACTCGACCGCCATCGTTCGTGACTCCAACTGCAGTCTCGCATCTAAAATAAAGGAGGTCAACATGTCAGCATCAGCACTGCCACGCTATTAAGCCTATACTATTTACCGTCGACATCTACATTTATACTCCGGAAGCCACCCAACGGTGCGTGGCGGAGGACACTTTAGGAGCTACTGTCATCTCCCTTTCCTGTTCGAGTTGCTTATGGTTCGCGGGAAGAACGACTGCCGGAAAGCCTCCGTGCGCGCTCGAATCTCTCTGATTTTACAGTCGTGATCTCCTCGGCAGGTATAAGTTGTTGTTGTGGTCTTCAGTCCTGAGACTGGTTTGATGCAGCTCTCCATGCTACTCTATCCTGTGCAAGCTTCTTCATCTCCCAGTACGTACTACAACCTACATCCTTCTGAATCTGCTTAGTGTATTCATCTCTTGGTCTCCCTCTACGATTTTTACCCTCCACGCTGCCCTCCAATACTAAATTGGTGATCCCTCAATGCCTCAGCACATGTCCTACCAACCGATCCCTTCTTCTGGTCAAGTTGTGCCATAAACTTCTCTTCTCCCCAATCCTATTCAATACTTCCTCATTAGTTATGTGATCTACCCATCTAATCTTCAGCATTCTTCTGTAGCACAACATTTCGAAAGCTTCTATTCTCTTCTTGTCCAAACTATTTATCATCC